>NW_019416899.1:316325-317367 GCF_000390285.2 Anoplophora glabripennis | reverse complement strand
CCTTAGCAAAGCGCATCCCAGGCTGCATAGCCGCACTACCCTACCCAACCATACCACACATAAACATGACACTACCCCCGGGGTTTACACAGACGAGCCGGCGAAGCAAGAAGAGCGCCAGAAGAAAGGGCCCTAGCCGGCGGGGCCCAGCCAGGACAAAAGGAGGTCCCACAAAGCGCCTACACCGGCCGCATTTGCGGTCGGGGTAGACGACGGATGGGGCCCACCTACGAAGGCTGTCCAGGCCTACACGAGATGAGGCAGGATAAAGAGGGATAATCCCCCTCGATCCCAAATCATTGAGGCCAATTTCTAGCCATAGAATAGTGGCGCGGCGCGAAGTGTTGATTCCTGCATATAACTCAATTTTTTTAATTTTGATACTTGTACCCCTTTGCTTTTCACCCCCAAATATATATTTTTTTAATCTGAATTATTTTATGTTCTACTATATAAATAAAATTACAGCAGTCTTTAAATTACTATATTAAAAAAAACAACACCTCCATACAAAAATCCCCAGTGTGCGTCGTAGTTTACGCACATGTTGCCCGCTTCGTTGCCATGACAACCGCCGTAAACAACGCTACGAAGTCAAGCGAAATACAAACTGATTTCGATCAGCGTCACCTGCTTATGCTATACGTTGTATGGTAAAGATCTTTTAATATCTCATGAGCCGCGAAATGCGCGAAAGGCGTGGCGTATCCCCATAATTCTTCTAATAAGCACGTTGTGAAAACATTGACTCAGAATTAGAACATTACAACTAGAAATGAACTAAGGCGCTCGGGCATCAATAAAGTCAACTGGCGAACGTTCGTTATATATATTTTTATTGTTTAAATTAAAATAATAAAGAATAGGGCATTTTATTATGATATTTGTAATCGGATCAAAGGCTTGTTTACGCTAGAGCTCGAGAGAGACTGTGAATAATAGGTGTAATGTTTTTAGGACGTAGAATAATTTAGGCGACGGTCGGAATTATGTTTCTGCGCATATGAAGGTCAAAGCTCATAAGATTTTAAAACATCTCTAC
>NW_019416899.1:287626-316130 GCF_000390285.2 Anoplophora glabripennis | reverse complement strand
CGTATATTGTTATTAACTATACAGTCAAAGATCCTTATCCGCAGAGGATATGTTCCGAACAAGTACCTCGAATACGGCGCACTGTGGGGATTTCGCGGAAAAAAGTCATATATTCAATATACTATTAATGCAATATGCAATGGTATTTTTAAATTTCGAAATAACTGTTACAATCAAATCAAAAAGAATTACTTTGATCTGACTACTAGTTTTTTTTTTAAACCGTTTCAAACTCATTACTTGTATGTTTTATTAAACTGACTGAAATTTAACCTAATATTTCAAGACGAATATTATTTTATTGCTTGAGCTGACATCTTTATTTTTGTTTTTTATTTAAAACAGGATATTTCAATAAGCTAAAATTGAAAAAATAAACGCTGCAGAGACTTTTATTTTCTGTTTAAAAATATTTTTATGAACATAGAATAAAAAAGCCCTATTTCTCCAAACACTTGGACCTCTAATTTTAGCTACATTTGCCTACAGTTGGAAATCACTACCAACACATTGTCTAATACTAGCTTCTACATTTTAAATCAATTTCAAGTGCTCCTAGGTGCTCCTTTTTAATTAGTGGCATTTATAACGGAACGCTGCATAGGGAATTAGCCTCGTTCGAGTTCGTAAATTCGGAAGGGTGGGGAGCGCTGGGTGCTGCAACCTGACACACATTTTCATACATAATAATTTGGTTTCTAATACATACCTATAGAGTAATAGATATTGGTATTAAGTGTTGATTCCTGCATATAACTCAATTTACAAGATTTACTATCTTTGAACGACATTTTACAATAAACACTCAAATTAAATTCCTTTTCTAAATGTTAATCAGAATGTGTTTATATATTATAAAAATGAATGTAACAAATTAAATGTTTGATAAGTAATGAAAATTACGATATTAAATGTAGAATAAACATTAAACAAATGTTCATTGTGCGCAAAATACAAAAACGGCTGCGCAACTCGAAAAATTAGTGCGCGGTACTAAGGTCACTTGATATAAATTGGTTTAACCTCATTCAAGAAGGCCACCTTTAAAGTATGGTTCAGTTGTTTCCGAACACTCTGTATATTAATATATTATATAAACAATAATAATTGCAATTCCTAGAATCACAACCTTTTCACTATGAATATTTATATTTATTCACTATTATTCTTACTGCTGTATTTTATTATGTATAAATTGTTTGTGTGAATAAATTAATTATTATAATATCTTATATTATTATCATCTTATAAGTATAAGATGATAATACATAATATAAATTAGGTACATATTTTAAAATGAAAATTCTTACATCTGTTTTATCTGAAAATGCAATAAAACAGACGTAATGCCTATTTACATGGAAACCTGGAGAAACATCGATTTTGACTACCCATGCTAGAATTTACTAGTTTAGTTACATTGCTGCAGATACCTATCTAATAACAAACATGCCGTTAAGTGACCCGGCAGTTTTGGAACGGGCCCAAAATCTGTAAACTCCCATGAAATATACTGGAGCTTAGTTTTGTAACGTTGTTGCCCAATATATTAAACTTTGATCACAAAGTAATGCTGAGATTGTATAACACGAATAAAAATTATTAAATACACTTGAATAAATTTTCATTTCCTCTCAAGGCATATCATTCCAAGAAAGGAAGAACTGTAGTGTAAAGCTTACACTAGCACCTCATATAACAAAGTAACAGAGGAAATAGGAGGGTTATCATAATATCAAAGTGTTCTGATTGCTGCTATAAAATTGATAAATTAATTCATAATTTCAATAACTAATCATTTATTACCTACACTTAACTTTTAGTGAAAGTGTAACAAATGAAAAGACCGCCTGACAGAAGTTTGAGTCTTGTGCGGGAGAGGGGGCGGGATATTATCATTCAGAGAGCCGCATGTGCACCTAGAAATGACGTTGGCAAGCTCTAATCACCATTCAGTGGAAAACCTCATTAATTAGAGGGATGGTCAAATACCGATCGGTATCAATCTNATGAACTAAGGCGCTCGGGCATCAATAAAGTCAACTGGCGAACGTTCGTTATATATATTTTTATTGTTTAAATTAAAATAATAAAGAATAGGGCATTTTATTATGATATTTGTAATCGGATCAAAGGCTTGTTTACGCTAGAGCTCGAGAGAGACTGTGAATAATAGGTGTAATGTTTTTAGGACGTAGAATAATTTAGGCGACGGTCGGAATTATGTTTCTGCGCATATGAAGGTCAAAGCTCATAAGATTTTAAAACATCTCTACATACGTGGTTGATGTTCGCGCTCAATGAAGGCAATGGTTTTTTAGAAGACGGTCACCGCGTAACTATTCTGTTTATTTCTGCGTGTTAAACAAACAAACACAATACATTTTTATTGAAAATATACGTACGAAAATAGAAATATACGTAAATTTTAAAATTTAAATAAAATTAAAAATAATTTTAAATTGCACAACCAAGCGGAAATTTTAGGTGAAACGGTGCGTCACTTGCGTCATCCGGCGAGCCGTCACTGAAAATAACAAAAACATTATGAAGTATCCTTTGACTCAGCCACCGAACATGGTCAAATAGGCATTGAAAAAAGACTTTTGTATTGAAAATGATATCAAAAAACTAAATTTTTTAAAATTTTTTAGCGCATAACTTTATATGACAAATATTTATTTTTTTAAATAAAAAATCCACCGTTTAATTTATTCCCAACCTTTACGTTACAGCCTGTATATTGTTGAAAAAGATAATTAATATTCTACTATTTTATTTTGCAATAATCACCGTATCTTGAGATATAACAAATAAAACCCCGTTCTAAGCAATGTTAATAATCTTTTCGCCGACTGCGCGGTACAGAAGTATATGTGAGTAAAAATGTTCAAAACGTATGTAAAAAGTGTGCAAGTGGGGGGGGGGCGCGGGGGGCNTTCACCGTACAACGCTACATAGGGAATTAGCTTCGTTCGAGTTCGTAAATTCGGAAGGGTGGGGAGCGCTGGGTGCTGCAACCTGACACACATTTTCATACATAATAATTTGGTTTCTAATACATACCTATAGAGTAATAGATATTGGTATTAAGTGTTGATTCCTGCATATAACTCAATTTACAAGATTTACTATCTTTGAACGACATTTTACAATAAACACTCAAATTAAATTCCTTTTCTAAATGTTAATCAGAATGTGTTTATATATTATAAAAATGAATGTAACAAATTAAATGTTTGATAAGTAATGAAAATTACGATATTAAATGTAGAATAAACATTAAACAAATGTTCATTGTGCGCAAAATACAAAAACGGCTGCGCAACTCGAAAAATTAGTGCGCGGTACTTGATATAAATTGGTTTAACCTCATTCAAGAAGGCCACCTTTAAAGTATGGTTCAGTTGTTTCCGAACACTCTGTATATTAATATTATATTATATAAATAATAATAATTGCAATTCCTAGAATCACAACTTTTTCACTATGAATATTTATATTTATTCACTATTATTCTTACTGCTGTATTTTATTATGTATAAATTGTTTGTGTGAATAAATTAATTATTATAATATCTTATATTATTATCATCTTATAAGTATAAGATGATAATAATATAAATTAGGTACATATTTTAAAATGAAAATTCTTACATCTGTTTTATTTGAAAATGCAATAAAACAGACGTAATGCCTATTTACATGTAAACCTGGAGAAACATCGATTTTGACTACCCATGCTAGAATTTACTAGTTTAGTTACATTGCTGCAGATACCTATCTAATAACAAACATGCCGTTAAGTGACCCGGCAGTTTTGGAACGGGCCCAAAATCTGTAAACTCCCATGAAATATACTGGAGCTTAGTTTTGTAACGTTGTTGCCCAATATATTAAACTTTGATCACAAAGTAATGCTGAGATTGTATAACACGAATAAAAATTATTAAATACACTTGAATAAATTTTCATTTCCTCTCAAGGCATATCATTCCAAGAAAGGAAGAACTGTAGTGTAAAGCTTACACTAGCACCTCATATAACAAAGTAACAGAGGAAATAGGAGGGTTATCATAATATCAAAGTGTTCTGATTGCTGCTATAAAATTGATAAATTAATTCATAATTTCAATAACTAATCATTTATTACCTACACTTAACTTTTAGTGAAAGTGTAACAAATGAAAAGACCGCCTGACAGAAGTTTGAGTCTTGTGCGGGAGAGGGGGCGGGATATTATCATTCAGAGAGCCGCATGTGCACCTAGAAATGACGTTGGCAAGCTCTAATCACCATTCAGTGGAAAACCTCATTAATTAGAGGGATGGTCAAATACCGATCGGTATCAATCTTCATATGGACTCAAGTCAACGCTCTTCCACCCTACCATACCCGTCGAGAGAATTCCCCCTAGGAGTACCTATAGCTACATCTACAGTCTTACGGCCGTGGGGATCGAACCCGCGACAGTGGCATTCATCGATTCCAAGTATTAATGCCCCGAACCGCTCGGCCATCGGCATCGACCGACCTTAGGTAATGGATAATAGATAAAACGGAAATACATATATAGCCAAGAGCACATCAAAACCCACAATTATTAATAATGAAATAGGTAAAAATACGTTAATATTTTCTTTGAAATTTGACCTTAATCCCCACTACCTACTCATTTATAATGTTCCAAATGCTCTATGCTTGACAAAATGTCCTATTGGGACACTTGCATACAAGGAGCTTATAAAATTGAATTAGATTTTTTAAGAGTAAATAAATCAAGATGTGAAAATTCAGTTGTCAGTAATATTTTTTGCAAATCGAATTATTTTTTAATACTTATGGACTACCCACAATAACGAAAAAAAAATTTTTGGAACCACTGACTCCATTGATAGCTCGGCAGGTTCTGTTTACAAATAAATGCATAAATATCGCTGTACGGATGGTGCAATTAACTCAAAGTTTTCATTAGTGGTTTCAAATGTAACCATCATGTCCATAATTCATTGCAACTGTACCTATATCGCTGGGCCATTTTAGTACCTACGTTTATTCACTCATTGACACACACAAACATACGCACGCCCCATATACATACACGCATACGCGCTCGCACACATTCTAGACAAACTGTTTCGCAGAAACACAACACAGTTAAAAGTAAAAATTCAAATAAATAAATTACTTCACTTAAACTGATAATAATTTTGCTTGAAACTTAAACAATAACATACTTTTTACCTATACGTTTTTGAAAAGGTGACAAGCTAAAATTCTGCTGTTTGTTTCAAAAAACGGAACAAAATACCTTTTTACAGTTTTAACGATTTTGATAATTGAAAATACTAATTACACAGACCCACAAATAAAAAGATGAAAATACCGGAGACTAGACCCACCTATCCTTATGTATTTTGCCGCACTGAAACCGAATCCGGAGTCAAAATTGCTCCATCACCCTCCAGTTTTTTTAAATCGCGAAAAACTACCCCAAAAACACGGAAAATCTTCAAATTTTCGCTTGGCAACGGGTCCGAAAGTTGAGATAAACGTGAGAACCAGCACATTAAGACTATTTTATATGTATTTTGATGAGCTAAAACCGAATCCGGAGCCAAAATTGCTCCATCACCCTCCATTTTTTTTTAAATCGCGAAAATCATCCCAAAAACTCGGAAAATCTTCAATTTCTCGCTTGAGCACGGGTCCCAAGGTTGAGATAAACGTGGGAACCAGCACAATAAGACTATTTTATATGTATTTTGACGAGCTAAAACCGAATCCGGAGCCAAAATTGCTCTATCGCCCTCCAGTTTTTTTAAATCGCGACAATCATCCCAAAAATACGGAAAATCGCGTGTTATTGTCTCGGATCTTAACATTCTATCTTTTTTTATCGTAATGTAGTGGATACCTTTTTCTTTTTCTGCTATCTGGCTCGGATTCCTTTTTAAGCATCCAACAAAAATCTGCCATCATATTAACATCCCATCGTCCTTGGTACCGGCGTTCCATTTCCTTAATGTCTTAAATAAAGATGACTTGGGATTGTATCTGGGTATTCGGTTTTAGCTCGTCAAAGTACATATAAAATAGTCTTATTGTGCTGGTTCTCACGTTTATCTCAACCTTCGGACCCGTACTCAAGCGAGAATTTGAAGATTTTCCGTGTTTTGGGGGTAGTCTTTAGCGATTTTTAAAAAAAAGGGTGATGGAGCAATTTTGACTCCCGATTCGGTTTCGTCCCATCAAAATACATAAGGATAGGTGGGTCTAGTCTTTGGTATTTTCAACTTTTTTTTTTGTGGATCTGTGTTATTAATGCATTCTACTTACCACTATCTTTTATAATTTGTAAATACCCTGCATATTAGGAATGCAGTGTTCCGTGCATCTAACTATCATTTAAAGCACAACTGCAGAAGTGGACAGTGATGCTCAGTATCTCAGTAAACTGATTGAATGATATTTAAGTTTTTTTTTCATTAAATGTTGTACCTACCCATTTCCAATTTCTCTAATAAAATTAACAATTACTTACCTATATGTCTAATTTTTTTAAATTGTAGTTAGTAGATTATTCACTAAATTTGATTAAAAGTTTTCAGCAGCAAGATATTAAGGAAAAGTGAATACGCTTTTTTCATAAAATCACCAAATATAGCTAGGTATTTACATTTAAAAAACCCTGGAAACCATTGATCATGCTCTCAAGTTTATATAGAATCAGACAGCAGAAGAAACAAACTTTTTTCGTCAAAATAAAATTATACGTAATATCATTTACAATATGTCGAATAAGAACGGCATAGGTATATGTACCTATATAGAACTATAAAAGAACTATTATAATGTTATAGATGAGTCTCCTAACAGAATTTCTTTCCATAAACTATAAACTGCGACTGGCTCACTTCCAAATGCATTTGGATAACGTTCTAAACTTATTGGAGAAGGATAAATAATAAAATTTATCTTTTATTATGCTGAATACCCTTATACACTTATTTCACCTTTACTCCCATATGTATTCACAATATTTGGAATATAAGCTTTTGAAAACATTAGGGAAAAATGAGGAAACTATTACAACAAATAGGTATAAACTTTTATCAAAAAACAAGTTAGGGGTATCTCAGAATAACTGAAATATGTATATTTGATGATTTCTGGAATACACTCTTTATATTTATTTAATGATAATCGAAGTGCCTGAAACTGAATTGACGAATTTTCAAAATTAATTAATTAGTGAAATGACAGTTTTTAAAATTAAACCAATAATTTGTGAAATACCTACTGGAAAAGATGTAAAAACTAATTATTCAGTTCAAATTTAACATTAAGGATACGAATCTCTATATATCATATTTCAGTTTAAACATTCAGGGGCGTACTTCATTAATATTCATTATCATTAAAAATACAATGTCTATAAATGATTATAAGTCACGTGACCAGGAATTCTGTTTGGAACAGTAATTGTATTTTCTTCACGTTGGCAATTAAATTTCGGTAAAAGAAAAAATATTAAAACGATAAAAACAAGTTTACATTAAAACAACATACCTTATAAGCTGTGGACTGGCCCTAGAAGGAGAGGTCAGTCGCGCTGATGTGTGCAAGGCAGATGAAGCTAGTGCAGGCAAATACCGGTAAAACAAATAATGGTACACCGCTATACCGGTACAAAACCGTAAACAAACCTTAGAGTAAAATTCATGAACGAAGAAAACATCGATTTCAATTTATGCAGTTTATGTAGCGCGTTACAGTCGAAGTTCTGTGAACGAAGCATTAGCCCGCAATATCTCTATCTCTCTCGCACACATCTGTCCGATTGCCATTTATATTAGCAAAATGTCGGTTGGGCGAGTTCAGTAGTTTATAAGGTCTATGATTAAAACATAACATTCTGTTTTATCGGGTGGTGATTAGTGTAATATTTCACGAGATTCTATTCAACCAATCAGCAATCTCATTATCTCCAGACATAGGTTTATCATTGTTCCTTACAAATGAATCATTAATGTTGGTTGCGCTAAGATTTCGCGATTTTTGGTTGACAGTACTAGCCTTGCAATGTTGGTTGCCTAAGCTCGGCGGTCACGTGGCTTGTAATCATTTATGAAAGCTCTGTATTTATCACTGAATATTAATTGTAATTGACGCTTTTTCAAAAGTAAGGTCAAAGTTAAAATTATGGTCATTAATGTCAATTCAATTTTAACCCATTTATGTAGATGTGAAAATTATAAAATTCTAAATAGTTTATTTTTATACTCCGGTTTGTACATACCTATTTAATAATAATTATTGTGAATAAAAAAATATTGTTTTCCTACATATTACCCTCTAACCAGCATTACATGGCAAATTTAGAAACCATTAAATAAATTTACATCTACGCCTCTGTCGGGAGACGAGTTTGCTATCACTAAATTATTTCTCATTGCATGACATAATAGAGATAGTGCAAACCATATCGGGTAACACTAACATATTCAACTCTAGCTGTAATAACGTGGAGATGTGAAATTATTGTATGAATTTGAAAATACGGTGAGACAGGATGTTTAAAACAATAAACTTGTTTTTGTTGATGAAAATTGTATTGGTTGGAGGCGCTACACCAGTCCCCTCTGGATTTACATTTGGTGTGGCAACAGCTTCGTATCAGGTTGAGGGGGGATGGAATGCAAGTGGTAAGTATTTGTTTTTCTCTTTGAAAACATGGTCTCACTGTTCATATTTATGTAATTACTTCGTTATAATAAAAAGTCTAAAGTTGTCCTACACATTCCATAAAAAAAAGTGGTGAAGTAAGTATAAACAAATTCTAGAAGCAATATTCTGAAAGAGATTATTTATAAATGCCTGCATTATTTTTAATTTGATAGAAACTGAACTTGTGCAGAAAATTAATTTTACAATTCATGTTTATTGAATTGTAAAATTTGTGAACACAGGATATTGCAGCAGTCAGAGGGGAATATTTAAGAAAGAAGGTTATTTATAGTAGGGCCACTGCTAACAAAAAAAGAATCAACTGGACAATCAAAGAATCACAGTCGTATACACCGAAAAAAGAAATATTTTGACTAACGCTATCAATACAGCAAAAATGGAATCTTGGAAGAAGCTGCGCCGTGAAATGAGTAGGTACGGAGAATTGGATACAAAGTTCATTGCAAGAAAATGGGAACTTTACCTCAATTAAATTTGCCCAGTAGCAGACTGTTGGCAAGAAAGCCCATTCACTTTAATGATAGAGACGTGGAGCAGTTCACTACAAAAGAATTGGGAATAGCATAAGGCCCATATGGATTAACACCAGAATTAATAAATATTGTCACGGGAACATATTCAAGGACATGTCTAAGAACAATGAACGAACTGTGACGGAATGGAGAATTCCCAGAACGATAGAAAGTAGCTCAGTTAGTTTTGTTAAAGAAACGAAAGAAAACTATCCAAGAGTCGACCTTCTTATGGCCGATATATTTGTTAATATACCATTTAATATTACATTTTTTGAACTGTAGACACCTGTTGAATATACAGAAAATCGTGTACGGTACTATAATCATAATCACACCCCGCAGACTGCTTTTATAAAACTATTAACACATTGATTAATAATAACACAGCCACACAAAAAAGTGGGAGGTCTGAAAGACACGGCCATGGCTATATGTTTTCACTGAATCCGAATCGATTTGACCCGATTAGCTCTGGTTGAAGGTCAGTTCAAGGTCAAATGTAGGGAATCAATTTCCAACAAAGTAGACCCATATATCTATATGTTTTTGGGCTTGCTGTACTTTGCTGTTGTTTGGGCATAATGTAAACTAATATATCTACACGTGTTTCGGACTACTGTATCCGAATCCAGGATCCGTTTGACCTGATCAGGTCTGCTAAATACTTTCAAGTTCTAAACTCAAAACATACAGCTACCATTGACTTGTCTTTCGGATCTCCCATTTTTTTTTAATGTGGGGCTGAGTAATTATTGAGTATTCTTATAAAATTCTCGACAAAATAGGAAAGGTACATTCCGATGTTTACATGGGTAACCACCTTTCACTGCAAAAAATTAAAGGAATCCTTGTATTTCAACATTTTATAGTTCAGTTTGGTTTTCTTATTCTAATCGTTGTCTTACTAAAAGTGCGATTTCTTGTTTATAAAACGCCAGCCGTAAATAAGAAATTGTGCATAAGGAAACAGAGATGATGAATATTATTAGTAGGGTATCCCAGGCATCGGTAATCGACCCACTGTTTTGGAACATAGATTAGCGGATATACGAGTAACCTGCAAATGGCCTGCAGATTGCACCTCGGAAAACGGAGGTAGTCCTTTTAGCTGGACAAAGGAGTCTCAATGAGGAGGGCTGTAGGTACTACCACTATCGCTGTATAAGTGTTTAAGTATCCTGGCATATGAGTAATAAGAAACATATCCTTTTCAAATTTGGTAGAGTCAAAAGAATAGCCACAGCTCTTAGTAGTCATGCATAAGGTCCAAAAGTGGGCAAGAGTTGACTTAAAACTTAAAGAAAATACAGAGAATGCTGGCTTTAAGAACTTGTATCGTACTATTGGCAAATATGTTGCCTATATCAGTGCATAATCTAAGAATTAGTTCTAACCGGCAGTTCTTAAAAAAAATAGTTAGTTCTAAAAGTTAAAAAGGGCAGTTGCAAAATTTGATTGCTTGAAGTACTATGAAATTGAAATTTCATGAATACTTGTTAAATGCCGACTCTCTAGAAGGTTAATAAATAAATAACATAAATTTATTGAAATAAAACAATGACTATGTACTTTGAGTATAGTACATGGAACAAAATTAATAAACTCGAAAGGATTAACAAAGAATTATCATACAATCTTACAATAATTTATTTAAATTTAAAAAGTACTTTTTTTTGGGGGGGGGGGGGAATTCCTTAGATTATCCCCTGACCTATATGAAAGACGAGGGCAAAACAAACAGGTTAAACGTCAAATGGAAGAGGCATACCACACAAGGTGGATGCGGGAGACAGATACAGAGGCCTACTAGGAAAGAAGAGTTCTTAAGGACATCAGAGAACATTCGGCGAAATAAACTACTATTTGTCCAAAGAGCATTATATTTAAACAATTCCAAGTTATCTAAAGACGACTGTTGAACATGAACATACGATATTTATCTGTTCAAGGTTCAAATTATTAAGGAAGTCACCATCGCATCGGCTTGACAGGGAAATAACAGTCGATAATGACTAATGCGGAAGAAAAATGGCCAATGATAGCAAATATGACAATTAACATCATTAAAATCAAAGAGACACATGAAAAATATATTCGGGCTGAAAGGAGAATAGTTTAGGTTCGGTTATGTAATTTTAGGTTAAACATTTTTTCTTGGCAAAGGAATGCATACTAAAAAAATAAATTGCTCAATTTAAGCATAGAGTATTTTCACAATTTGAAATTGATACTGTATTATTTTTCTTAATTTATAGATTACATTTATAAATTTCTTAATTCCGCAGAAGGTGTCAGCTATATTAAATTTTTTCAAAATGAAGGATTTTTTCATAATACCATACTTTCTTGCAATAATGATTTTAGTTTAGTGTTTTGTTTATAAAATTATTTTTTTTCTACTTTTTTGTAACACTTACTTATAGTTGCAGTATATAATACCTATGTACATAAAATAGTATAAAAAATAAAAATTAATAATAATCACCGTAATTTGCCGCAGAATAAAATATATTCATTTATCTCGCAAGAGTTATACAAAATACAAATAGAGTAATACAAAAAAATGTATCTGGTTTCAGCTAATTGATTTAGAATAGGTGATATACATTAAAAATATTTTATGTTGTTGTCTGATAAAAGGTGAGTACTGTTTCTTATTCTACATCCCATATTAACAAACTGGAGTCTATCCCAAGAAGATTTTTGAATCATGTCATTTTTAAAAGAGCTTCCAAAATCGACGTATTGATCGATTTAATATTTGTGTTACTAGAAAATAGAATATTTGTGCCACTACTTCGCTTTTTATATAAAGTTATCCATAATCACATTTACCATTCAAATAATTTGTTTCAGATAACTTTTCCTGTACTTTGCCAATCTAGTACAAATATTACTTAATTTTTTTTGCCCTACTAACAGAATATTTAATTTTAATTTAATCTCTGACAGAGATGTTATATTAATGAGTTCAGTTTAAAACAACTTTTAACAGTTGCATACAGGTATATTTAAATCTAATTTTGGTTCTTAATTTTCTTGTATATATATATTTTTATTGATTTTTCGCAAACGCATAGTTCCAAGGGTGATGTTGAAATCTACACCCATCTTTGTATGCAACATAATTTTAAGCGTTTTAAAAATTGATTAAGTTTTGATGCAAATATTTCTGAAATAATAGTACAGAAGCATACTAAAAAAAATAAGTTGAGAATATTTAATTTTACTTATGTATATAATGTTCAACATAATATAACACTATTTTTTTCTTTCTCCATGACTCTATTGTAAGTAAGAAACAAATAATATTCTATAATTAGTGACAAATAATCAATATCATCTACATGCAATAAGTCAAAGGCGAACATAGAGGAATAACAAAAGATAAAAATAATGACAAAAAGTAATAGAAGAGCATGATAAACATCAAAATAATATTATTACAAAATCTAAAATGCATCATAAATATTGCAGTAATAAATTTTTTAATGGATTGTGATGGTTCCGTGTAAATTGAAATTTAAAAGAATATGCCTATTTTAGTCTTGATCAATTAATTAATCACTTTTCGTAGATATCTACATAAAATTATAAAAATATTGACAGCTCCATTTCAATTAAATTGTTTAAATGATTTTCAAAAAAATCGACTGAAGGTAAATAGAGTTGTCTTCATTTTATAGAAACTCGAAGATTCTATATGAGTCCTAAACCTAGAACATTTCTAGAAAAAACAGTTTATAACAATACAAACCAAGATAAAAGGAATTACAGTTATGGATGAGACTTTTATTTTTAAGGGTAATAATAGTTTACTTCTTCAAACATGACTTTATTTTATGCAAAAATACGTATAAAATATCATTTTCCTAAGTGAAATAATCTTATAAGGTAGCACCAATATGATTAATATTCATTTCTTCTAATTTTCTGATGTTGTTATTCTTTCCCGAACTGTGCTCTTTACCCAAATTGTTTTTAACTTTCAGTTGGCAGCTGATTAGAAGCTAGTTAGTTAACATGTCTCTTAGTTGTTAATATTAATGGTATTGCTGTAAATATCACGATATGTTATTAATTTATGGAAAAGTTCCTATGCCACTCCTGTGAAACTCAATGTATTTATGGTAGCCGATATTCAGATATTAACCACACGCTTACTTGTTGGGGTGTTTTAGATAGTGAAATTCTGGTGCAGGTAGAATAGTAAATAATAGATTGTTAATGACAATTACAGCACAAGGATAATTATCAATCAAATCATTAATTTTCAACAATCTTTTTATGAATGTTATAGGCTGGATTAGTAATTAAATAACATCCTTATTTAATTAAGCCACTTATTCTTCGCAGAAGTCGAAATAAAACTATTTAAACTTTTTAATTATAATATTGCCAAGTCTATTGGAAGGGATTTTATTGAATTTTTAAAGAGCTCAGGAAATAATAAGAGGTACCGGGAATTTTCCATTCTATGCCAGACAATCGTATTCTTTGAGCGCACACTTGTTTAGAATTTTCAGCACTTCTTTTAGTTATAATACCTGACAAATACAAAAAGTCGCATTTTCTTCCTCATTTTCCATCTCCATTTAATGCATCTATTTATTTATTAGTATTTACAACTGTACATGTAATCCGTAATAACCATACTTATGCGTTGTGTAACAAACAGATTTGTTTTGTTAATTGATAGATTTTGAACTATGTCGCAAAAGACTTTTGCTTTTATTTTGTGTTGCTCTGTTACATATTGAACTTACAGTATTAATACCGCAAACACTCTGTATACACTTTTAACATACTCAACAAAAATTCTGTTTATATATAAGTTTATGTATCTTTTTTGCAATGTTTTAAATTTTCCCAAAGATATATGTTGCTTATTATTTTGAATATTTTCTTCAGGCAAAGGAGAGAGCATATGGGACCGCTTTACCCATACTCACCCAGAATTGGTCACTGATCACAACACTGGTGATGTAGCTTGCGATTCCTATCACTTGTGGAGAGAAGATATAAAAATGCTGAAAGAGATGGGCGTAGATTATTACAGGTTCTCATTGTCTTGGCCGAGGATATTGCCGGACGGATTTACAAATAAGATTAATGAAGATGGAGTGAAATACTACAACAATATTATTAATGAACTTTTGAAAAATAACATTCAGCCAATGGTTCGTAGAAATTAATCATATCATTAATTTTTGTATCATAAATTGTTTTATTTTAAATTAATGTAACACTGTCTTGTTCTTTATGATTGAACGTTGAACTAATTGAATTAATTCCAGCTAAACTGTAAAAGTAGTCAGCCTTCAGTTCAGAGAAAGCCTTTCAATTTTTTAATTTGTAACAGTGGGAAATAATGAAAACATTTAATAGCAGTAACAGTAGATAATTATTAACATTTTAAAAAAATATTCGTTATTTTTCAACTTTTAAAAAGGACAGTAGTCACAAAGCAGCGCAGAAGATTTCTTTGTACATATAATTCTTAATAGAAATATTTAAGTTACTCAAGGTTTAATGATTTTGATTGAAATGATTTGAAATGATTTAATTTTTAATGATAAATTTAATGATATGTTTTAATAACATTGTTATAAAAGCGTTGACTCCGGCGCAATTTATCAGAACTTGCAAAACAGCTTTTATATATTTTTAACAAACCAAACTTTCAATTCGTAAATATTCCTTATCCCTTAAGTACGTAAATAGTAAACAGGAGAGAATCATTGAGAAAGGCTTACTTTTCGTCACGGTGCCAAATAAATTTAGGATTCACATCTCTTTTGTTAAAGTAACGTTGACCATGTTTTGAGATGATAATGAAAATGTGACTAGCAATCGATGTAGTGGCATGCTAGTGAACAAGCCAAGTCCAGCGAAATGATCGAAAATACCAGAAAGTTTACACAAGGGAAACTATTTTTGCTGCCATGGTACTGCTCATACACTAGAAAAGCTGAACAATCTGAAATTTTTGGTATAGCCCTATTCATTATTCTAATCCAACATTTGTTTGAATCTTTCAAACAATATTTGCAAGAAGTTTGCAGATAATAATGAAACAGTTGAGGATGTGCAAAGTTGCAACAAAAGCTGTAACAAAAAGCTTTCTAACATCTAAGATCATCCACATAACATAGATCCAGTGTATTATTAGGAAGCAGTTCTATGTCCAAAAATAATACACAAACAATTTCTGTAAGCACTGGAGTACAATGTCATGAGACAATTTCTCTTATGCTTTCTCTCGTAACTTAAAAATACTAGTCTGTCTGTCCAACCCTTCTTTTCAACATTAAAAAAACTTTTACCAATTTTTATTCAGCGTTTAAAATGAGATACGTATATCTTTGTTATATTGTATCTTTGTCCATAGTCCAGTTTCAGAAGAGCTGAAGCTTGAATCACCAATCGTATATTTTCTATCAGCACCTTATTCTTGAAAAACTTTATATAAGCATTACAACTATTTATAATTCTTTTATTAATATTTTAATTTGAGGATAGCTTCTTATATTGTTATAAATTTATTTGTTGGGGCTTCGCTACAGTTTTATTATTTTTCTATAATAGTAAAGGAAGTAAAATATTTCAAGGTAACTCTTTATCACTGGGATTTGCCTCAGAAGCTTCAAGATCTTGGTGGATGGGCAAACCCTGATCTCGCTCAGTATTTCGAGGACTACGCAAAAATTGCTTTTAAATTATTTGGTGACAGAGTAAAGAGGTGGATCACCATAAACGAACCTGCTAGTATTTGTGAAGATACTTATGGAAACGGTAAAGGCGCACCTCACGTGTTTTCTCCTGGAATTGGTGACTACTTGTGTGGACGAACTCTACTTCTAGCACACGCGAGAGCCTATCATATGTATGATGAATTATACAGAAAATCGCATGGAGGTATTTTTTCTTAATACAATAGGTAGTACCTTTTGTTGAAGATTGTTATTAATTTTGATATTCAGATTACAAATGATACACTAAATATTCCTATTTTAATGTAAAATTTGAAATTCTTTGGTACATAACATAACAAATTATTACCTAATTATATACAATGCTCCCTGTAACTTTTGGCCTGTGTACCCGGTCTTCTGGAAATCTTTGACTACTCTTGCCTGCCCTTGTTGTTCTCACCTCAGTCGCGGCGAAGCTTTTGCAGAATCACCATTAAAGATGTGGGCTGTAAAGGACGGCAATATGTTTAGAAGCATTGGATGCGACCAATTACAAAGGCCATTACGGAAGGTCTCAAAAGATCTTCACTGCCTGAGGAATGGTTCCGTCTGTAGTAGCTTTGGATAGAAACATGAACGGAAATCAACATCAAGGCGGGCCTAGAGGTCCTAATAGTAGATCTGTTCTCACAATATCTAATCCGAGAACAACTAAGGCAGGTTAAAGCTTCCTAACATGGTAGGTTAAATAATGAATTGAATTCAGCTATATTAACGTCGAAATATAGTATACAAGAAAAAACTATTTTTTGAGTCGAAACGATACATTTTAAGTAGTTCTTCGATCATGGCTGAGTACGTGCAATACTCTGTAAGTGTAACAAAATGGGAAACAATTTTAAGGATTTTTTATCAAAGAAGTTATTACATAATATCTTCGAGTTCTTTCAAAATAGGTTCACATATAAATAATATTGCAAATCTGGTTTGTGCAGATACTGGAATAAAAGTTAGAGAAATACTATAATAACTGAATTAATTTTGGAGACCTACATTTTTGACAATTTCGAATATGCTGTGTTTTCATGTTCTGCCTCTATCTATTTTATTTGGTATAGAAAGGAATTATTCATGTTAAAACTATTGGTATAATACTCAGCTTATTACAGAAAAGTACCAAGTGAAGTCTTTTTGCATTAAACTATCATTATCAATGTTAAAACATACACGTCTTATGATCTAATGTTTTGTTTAAGACAACTTAAATTATGGCATTAAAAAAAGTTCTACGAAGATATACAGACTTCAACACTAGTAATTGAAAAACTTTAAGCAAACAGAACACTCACCATTATCTTAATGATACGTGACCTGAACTGTAATATCTACCACAATTACACTATTTTCTGCATAAGTACATGACCTGGGTATATCGAAGTTTCAGAATTCATTATTATTTCAACAAGTTTGGTTAGAAATGCCATAGAAAATGGTTTACATATTGTTACCAATTTTAGTGTCTAAAATTTAATATTTTAAAAAATTTCCTTATGTAGGAAACAAGTACCCACGTACTAAGATTAAATTGTCGCTAATAAGAATTTAATTTTATTGTTCATAAAATATAAGTAATATATATAAAGGGTGGTCCAACCAAAACGCATGATGTTAATTAAATGTTAATGTAAATAAAACAAAAAGTTTTCAGAGAATTATCTTAATATTTTTTATTATGATAGAAGGTCTATGACAATTATGTGTGAAACAAAATATCGGCCAAATGCTCGCCACGGCTTCGGTGGCATACCTCTATCCGATGGTCCATATTTTCAATGACTCTGAGACATAATTGAGGTTCAATGTCGTTAATGTGTCGAATTATCTCATCCTTTAGCTCTTGAATTATTCTTGGCTTATTGACGTACACTTTTTCTTTTAAATATCCCCAAAGAAAGAAGTCCAACGGTGTCAAATCACATAATCGTGGCGGCCAATTAACATCGCCACGACGTGAGATAACACGGCTATTGAATTTCTCGCGCAAAAGAGCCATTGTTTCGTTGGCTGTGTGACAAGTGGCACCATCCTGTTGGAACCACGTATCGTCCAGGTCCATATCCTCAATTTCTGGCCACAAGAAGTCCGTTATCATCTCGCGATAGCGAACATCATTCACGGTAACTGCTTGGCCGACCTCATTTTCGAAGAAGTATCGGTTTTTCAACAATCACTCGTGGATTCACATTTGCCCAAATGCGGCAATTCTGCTTGTTAACGAATCCACTGAGGTGAAAGTGTGTCTCGTCGCTGAAGTTGATTTTCTTTGTAAAGTCACCATTCACTTCTGTCTGTTCAACCAGCCATTCGACGTATTGACGACGCTTGAAATGGTCAGTAGGCTTCAGCTCTTGAGTCAATTGAACCTTGTAAGCGTGTAAATTCAAATATTTATTCAAAATTCGCATTAGTGATGTTCGTGAGATGTTCAATTGTTGGGCACGACGACGAGTCGAGGTTGACGGCTCTTCTGCCACACTATCGCGAACAACAGCAATGTTTTCCGCAGAACGAACTGGGCGAGCATGCACAGGTGTTTTCACATTTCCTACAGACCCGGTTTGCTGAAATTTGCGCACAATTCTCTCGATTGTGGACACATTTGGTCGATTATGCTGACCAAAAAAATCACGAAGTGCACGAAATGCATTTTGATTTGCACGCCCATTTTCGTAAAAGGCTTCAACAATCTTAACGCGCTGCTCAATTGTGTACCTCTCCAAGGTTGAATTTGTCAAACACTGAAACAAAGAAATGTCAAATTAAGTTGGGCAAAAAACTTGACGTTAAGGTGTGAGTCACAATTAACATCGTGCATTATGGTTGGACCACCCTTTAGATATCTATGATCTATTACTTTTTTCAATCATTGTAGAAAGGAGCTAACTACGTTTTTTATTCATTTTTTTTCCGTTACAGCAACTCTTTAACAATGTTCTAAACATATATCATAAATTAAGGTATATTTTTTTATTTGTTATGTGAAATACCACGAACCCTATATCTAAATATAAACATTTATATTGTTTTTCTCAAAATTTCACTTAGTTTATTTTTGATATAAAAGATTCAACTACATACATTTTATGTTTTAATATACAGGGTAGCCCATCGAAAACGTACCGCAAGGCATTACAGGGTAGTAATGAACTTTTCGGAAAAATCCAAAAACAGGTAAAGTTTGCTTCTGAGGCTGACAACTTTTGGCGCAAAAAGCATAGCAAAATCTTCAACCCCCTAAGGGGGGGGGTGCCATCCCCCAAATTTTTTTAAATGGGAATGTTGGTCAAGTGGGGGTCATTAGAAAGGGCTTTTTATTCTCTATACATCGATTCTTACTTTTTGAAAATCGGTCAATTATTTTAGAAAATATGCAGCTTTGAAAATACGAAACATATTTTTATTCAAATTCAAATTTTACTTCAAAATTACGGTATTAGCTTGGTAAGTTCCTTCAAAAGAATTCGCTGTTTTTTTTCTGATTTGCGAATTCTTTAACCTGATTTTGGTGAGCAAAAAATTGTCCGCTTTTTGTTTCGTATTTAGATAGGCCACAAGAAGTTGCTAGATAACTGTTTTGTGACTTGTAGTTGAAGAGTACCAATACTGCCGAGTCTTTTAAATTGATTAATTCCAGAAAGAGTAGAAATGATTGAGCTTTTTTTCAAAAACAATGAATGCGGAAATCGGGTCGCCGAACTGTTCAACCAACGGCATCCTGAGAAACATGCGTCTGGAAAAATTGTTCGCGAATTGGTGGCCAAATTTCGCGAAACTCCGTTCATAACAAAAAGAGGCAGGTTGAAAATCCGGTACTAAATGAACCTACGGAAATAGCGGTATTGGGGCAAGTGGCAATGGATAGTACGCTGAGTACAATGCAATTGGCTACTGCGACAGGAGTGAGTCGTACAAGTGTCCAACGAATATTAAAAAAATACAAATTCCATCCTTATAAGATTCGGCTAGTGCAAGAGCTAAATGAAGACGATTTTGATCGTCGTTTGCAATTTTGCGAAATAATGACTGAACGAGCGATAAACGATAATTTCCTCTTTAATGTGTGTTTTTCGGACGAGTGTACGTTCTTCTTGAATGGTTTAGTGAATCGCCATAATTGTCGTTACTGGGCTGATACCAATCCAAGGATTTTCCATGAAACACTCCCAACACCCCCACAAGTTGAATGTATGGGCAGGTATTTTTGGAAATTCCATTGTAGGTCCTTTTTTCCTTCCTGGACATTTGACAGGCGATACGTACTTGGATTTACTACAAAATGTCATCGACCCAGCTCTAACAAATATCATAGAGGACGATTCTGCTTACAATGAACACGAACTGATTTTCCAGCAAAACGGAGCTCCTCCACATTACTCGCTCAATGTACGCAATTACCTAAATGAGACGTTTCCAGGACGCTGGATAAGACGAAGAGGTGCAATTGAGTGGCCCCATCGGTTACCCGACTTAAAATCCTTTAGATTTCTTTCTCTGAGGGCACATTAAAAGCAAAGTTTACAGCACTCCACCTGATACCTTGGAAGATCTGCGAGGACGAATCATTAATGTATGTCGCGAAGTAACACCGCAAGTGCTCCAGAATGTTCGACAACGGTTTGAAGACAACCTGTATCATTGTATGCAAGTTGGTGGACAACATTTTCAGCATTTACTTGACTAATACCGTAAGTTTTGAAGTAACATTAAATCGATTTTCGCATTTCTCGTCAAAAATATTGTTCGTATTTTCAAAGCTGCATATTTTCTAAAATAATGAATCGATTTTCAAAAAATAAGAATCGATGTATAGAGAATTAAAAGCCCTTTCTAATGACCCTCCACTTGACCCCCATTCCCATTTGAAAAAATTTAGGGGATAGCACCCCCACTTAGGGGGTTGAAGATTTTGGTATGCTTTTTGAGCCAAAAGTTGTCCCCCTCAGAAACAAATTTGACCTATTTTTGGATTTTGCCGAAAAGTTCTTTACTACCCTTGCGGTACGTTTTCGATGGGCTACCCTGTATAATATTCCGATTAAAGAAATATTTAGACATTTTTTGATATTTGACACTGGAAATCTGTTTTCTATCCCTCAGTCGATAAATTAAAATGTGTCATAACTAAAATGATTATTCCATTCTATAATAGGTAAAATAGGAATCACTATAGACTCTATATGGGCAGAACCAAATTCTAATAATACAGAAGATATAGAAGCTGCAGAAAGAGAAATGGAAATGGAGGTACGTTATTTCAAGTAATACTAAAATGCATAGTATTGATGCCATGTAGTAATATATTTTGTTAGTTCGTGAAATTCCTGTATCTTGAAATATATTTCATAAATCAAGAAAAACGATATAGGATTCTAATTTGTTAACAGATTAATCTCATATTTGACATACCTATATGCTGATGATTAGATAATTTGGAGAGGAACATCCGTTTATAAAATACTCGATACATAGTAGCATTAGAAGTTACCTAATAATGCCAATTTAAGGAGATGTAATTATTACAATAATTTCGTTATAAACCATATGAATTACACACATTATCTCGAGGTCACACTGGTTAATGTAAAATTACCCTATGCAAATACCGTTACATTAAAGGTGTAATTTTCACCAGTTTCTGAAATTCATTTAAAATGTAAACTTACAATAAAATCTGTAATTCTTGTTGTACTTGTTATACTTACACATACTTTATTAAAAAGAACTATAAACGGCATACATTAAAGTTTCGAAAATTTGAGATTATAGTTTAAAGATAGAAATAGATTTTAAGGGCAAAATTCACAACCGATTCATTCAAAATAAAAGTTTAGGAACTATAATTGAATGAGTTATTTGACTGAAGGAATATACCTTATTCGCTTAGAAGAATCTCTTAAATTAGTTTATAAAGATAATACTTATTTTTCAGTTAGGATGGTGGGCAAATCCAATTTTTTCTGATGAGGGAGATTACCCATCAATAATGAAAGAAAGGATCGCAAGAAACAGCAAGTTGGAAAATTTCACCGAATCCAGACTGCCACCGTTTACAAATGAAGAAATAAAGTTTATTCGGCAGAGTGCTGATTTCTTTGGATTAAACCATTATCATACTTGGTCTATTAGCAACCATGAATATCCTGTAAATGATTCACCATCATATCAGAAAGATAAAGGTAATCCCAAAATTATTTCGAGAAACTATGTATTGTTTCTACATACGAGATTTGTTCAGAATATAACCGAACTTTTTGAATTACGCGCTAATGGAGATATATTGGTGATACGCGGTTGGGTAGCATTGCATTCCGTATAACTTCCTCTGTAACCACATGTTCTTGGATTGTTGATATCTCATTTAGTCTTCATGATATTGTTAATTGAGTGCAACGTGTGTAAGTGTTAGTGACGGTTTTTGAACTATGCGATTTTCTGGAACAATGCGTAAAATTTTGCGTGAAACTGGGGAAAACTTTCACGGAAACGTTTCAACTTTTGAAACAAGCTTACGGAGATAATGCTCTGGGTAGTATGCAATGTTGCGAATGGTTTTAATAATTTAAAAGTGTTTGTCAGTCAATTGAAGATGATCCTCGATCAGGAAGGCCTTCAACTTCAACTGATGACTCCCACGTTCAGAAATTCACAGATCTGGTGCGTGCAAAATTTCTTCCTCGTTTGATGAAATGAATAACAGAAATAAAATCGTGTGAACCTTTGGCGGCAACTCCTCGAACAATCCAATGACGATGAAACATTCAATCAAAGGATAGGGATACTAGGTTTACGGCTGTGAGATTAAGACAAAAGTTGAATCATCACATCACATCACGGATTGGCACATCATCATCATATCATGGATAGACAAAGGATTTCCACGCCCCAAGAAAGCATGTCAGTCTCAATCCAATGTCAAAGTGGTGATCACTGTTTTTTTCGACTTTAATGGAATTGTGCATTTTGAATTCTTGGCTCAAGGTGAAACAGTGAACCGTGTGTACTATCAAGGCGTTTTACAATGGTTTACGTGAAATAATTCGCAGAGTTGTGGCATGTTGTCAATTAGTCAGATTTGTGCCAAATATCAGATTACTGTCTTTCCTCACACTCCTTAGTCGCTGGACCTGGTTGTTTGCGTTTTTTTCTTATTTCCTAAATTAAAATCAGTGCTGAAAGGACGCGGTTTTCAGATTAATGATGACATAAAGACAAATTCGTCACAGGCTTTAAAGACCATTTCAAACGAAGCTATTCGGGACTGCTTCGCGAAATGGAAACACGGCTGGGAAAAGTGTAAGAATAGGGAGGCGGAGTACTTTGAAGAAGATAAGGACTAATAATGTATAAAATTAATACTAAAGTTGAAAAAATAAAGTTCGGTTAATTTCTCAACACATCTCGTATACAAAAAAGTAAGATACCAAATATGTTTAAATTTAATGATGGACATCTTCTGAATTTAATTTTTTCAAAATTTATTAAAAAAATAGCAATTTTATTTCGTTTTCAACTTCCTGTAGCTTGCCATGTGTTGGAATGAGTAACTTTTTGGTACATTACTGCATATTCTTTTGTAAATATTATCTACATTGTAAGATAAAAAAGTGCCAGATGTAAAAATAAATAACAATATCTACTAAATTAAAAACTATTTACTGTTACCATATTTGTTAAAATTGGGAATTGTATTACCAGTCTTCATGATATTTTGAACCGACAGAGTAATTCCACTTATAGAGAGATCATTAATTCTTGGTAATGCTTAGGGATAACCCAAGGGTAAGTAAAAAAGGATTTAATCAACTTAATTGTGATCTACAATACCTTTGATATTTTAAACAGGGACAGTAAGCTGAGGCAGAAACCATCTACAATAGAATTAAAGTTGTAAATGTACAAATAAATGTCTTAAAATCTCTCGGCAAATATTAATTTATAATTATATACATATAGTTTTAATATTTGGCGTATCTCTAAATCTTTTCGCCTTAAAAAAAGACATTCTGTTATCGTACTTTTTGCCTCAATTGATACGCGTATGTAGTGAGAAGCATAAGATAGAAAATTAACAATAAATCTTTACTTAAGAGGATTACAAATATTACACCTACAAGTTTGCAGAAATTGGGATTAGAGTTTAGAGGGGATTAAAACAGATTTACAAGAGAGAATCAGTGCCTTTGCATTTCATCTTTCCCATTCGAATTCCCTTATTCAAATTATAATTTGACCTAGTAAGATTAGAAGTTAATACAAACTTAATTCAAGTATTTCCCTGTTGTAAAGAAATTCCAAGGTGCATTTGTAAAACCTTTGTGTAATAAAATGAAATTACAACTTTTTATAAAATTTGTATTTCTATAAATACTCAGGAATTCTATATTTAAGTTGATAGAATCTTTTATAATTGTACTCTTTTTAATGTTAGTTCTTATAGTTGTAGTTAATTCAAACAATTTTTTTAATTTTCCCAAAATTTTCATTAAATGAAGTCATACAACTATTCGATATGAAAGTTTTAAATATACCAAAGAAATAACTCCATAAACACTAGTAAAATTACATTTCGGGAATGGAGGATCCTGGTGCTGCCATCTGAGAATCGATTTTTTGTCAGTATACTTACTCAGAACGTTTTGAAGTACCTACAGGCGTTGCATATAGTGACTTGAAAAATTCATCTCGGCTAAAAATGAAATTAAGTCTTAAGTCGTGAACATTTCCGTGAACTTTCGACGTGGACTATTTCAACATAGTGTATCGATCACCTTAAATCGACTTTTGGCGATGAAGCACCATCAAAAACCATTGTATGTCGGTAGTATACGGAATTCAGTCGTCGTGGCCGTGTCCGTGGTTCGTTCACTGATGGGAATTTCGAGAAAGTTGTCCAAAATCGGTTGTTGTTCCAGAAAACATTGATGCTGAGCTGTACGTGAACTGGTATTGCAAGATCTTCGTGAGATTCAGGCATTCTTGGGCATTAATGGGACCAGCATACATTTACTATTGCGTGAACATTTGTCCGACAAAAATAATTGTTCGAACTGGACCCCACATAATTTGACAAATGCTCAAAAAATGGCTCGTGTCGATTGGTCGAAAGAAATGCTCAAGAAATACGATCGCGGTGCTTCAAAACGCATCTATGACATCGTAAGAGGTGACGAATCATGAATCGAGCGTATGAGTCGGAACGTAAACAGCAGTCGGCTGTATGAGTCTTTCAAGATGAGCCAATTCCAATAAGGCAAGGTTTAGGCACGAATCATTTCTAAGCAAATGGTCGCCTGTTTTTTTGGATAAACCAGACAGATGGTAACTGTACCATTAGCGCAATGTCAGATGCTCAATTCTGAATGGTACACAACCATTTGTTTGCCAGAAGTCCTCGGAAATATAAGGAAAACCAACCGCCGAAGAAGACGCATCATTCTCCATCAGGTTAATGCGAGGTCTCACACATCGGCTCAAATAAGCTTTTTGAGAACTGAAAAAGTCGACTTGATGAGTCATCTGCCGTACAGCCCTGATTTGGCACTCAATGACTTTCTTTTATTCCTGCACATCAAAAATAAATTACGAGGTCAACGTTTTCTGATGCACGAAGAAGCGGTTGATGCATTTTAAAAAGGAATGTTTTCGAGGTATCCCAATCGGAATAGAAAAAGCGCTTCAAAAATTAATTCAAGCGCATGCAAGTGTACCTATTGATCTTCATGGGGAATATTTTGAAAAACAATAAAGTCATATACAATGATTAATTTCTTTTTATTTATTTCTTGCATAATGTGTTCATTAAAAAACTTTTCGCCAGTGATAACTAAGGATTAAAAAAGAGATAGATATATTTTTCAAAACAGTAAATTTTTTGAAGGGGTATCATTTTAGAACAAATATTTACCTTATTCTGAAAATTTTATTATTTGCAAAATATATTTTTTAATGCAATGTCCGTTTGACATAAAAAGTTTTCAAATTCAATATGAATCTGTTTATAGACCCATGTATGACTTGGTAAATTTTGAGCACATGTATAACAATTTCTTCTCCTATCCCAACTAGTTATTTTTGTTATAAGGTACAAAAGGAGTACAAAATCCAAACTGGAAGCCATCGCCGCTAATTGTACCCTGGGGATTTCGAAAATTGTTAAATTGGATAAAGAAAAAGTATAACAATCCTTTAGTATACATTACCGAAAATGGTATTGGCGACAACACTGGAATTTTGCAAGATAAAGAGAGGATCCTATTTTTAAAAGTAAGTATAAATATTTATTATAGGAATAGTATCTAACATCAATTTAATGTTTAATAATATTGAATACCAATTGACTGGGTATTTTATCACCTCTGAAAAAAAATACCTAATGAAATTTAATTAGTAAAGCATTTGTCGTAGGCAGCACACATGTTTCAAGTAACCGTCTAGAAGTTTTATACTTATTTTAATTTGTGGTATTTGAAATTCTTGTCACACAAATATTGTTTTAGGTTTTTCTTGAGGCACTATTTCAAGCTGTGAATAAAGATGGTTGTAATGTGAAAAGTTACACTGTGTGGAGTCTAATGGATAATATGGAATGGGATTCTGGTTACACGTATGTATTTTAAATTCATTTTTTACTTGATAAATGAATTTATAATTTTAGCATTAAATTTGGTTTGTATCATGTGGATTTCAATAGTGCCAACAGAACTAGAACACCTAAGGCATCAGCATTATTCTACAAAAGTATAATTAAGAATAAACACCTTGATGATGATGTGCATGTAGTAGTTGTATAATTCTGGAACTGAAATTCATATATTCAGAATGTATTATAGTAGTATGAAATACTATAATCATGTACTAGATGCTGTTCAAAAGGATGAATATATAAAGTTTAGTAATAATAATACTGACAAATTCAACTGATAAATATTGCAATTTTAAAATTTTATTATTTTCAACTAATTGTTGGAAAATGTGAATTTAAATAAAACTTATTATTGACACACTAAACATATATATTTCAGATTTAGAGACTGCATTTAATAATTTAAACGCTATCATTCTTAAAAATAAGTATTGCAGAAATAAACTGATATTCACTTAAACTTTGTTCTACAATAACGTCAAATTACCTCCGTTTGTCTAAAAGATTTTATATCTATTTCATTTTATTATAAATATGTATTGAGATTACACGTATTTGTATTTATTAATTAATAAATTACAGATTTTATAACTTAGTTTATTACTTTTATTATACATATAATTCCCCATTAATTCCCCAATTAATTTTAAATTGCAAATGATACGTGAGTTATATCCTTGACTTTATGCGCTTATGGTCAAGAGTTATATGTAGTGTCATTTGGGCACCTACATTATTGCTGTCTTTTTAAATTTTTATTCAATTTTCTAGATTTTCTTTGTCATTGCAAAATAAAATAAGTATAAATGACGGTAGATAGCTGTATTAACAATTGATTTAAGTGGTTGTAAATGGCGACATTTTTCTGTGGTCGTTTCTATGTTTTTTTCTATACACTCGCGGTAAACATGAGTTACAGTAACAACTGCGTGTTAATTTTTTTCGAAACAACAATTTCTGAACTTTTTTCCTCCAACTACAGACACATACTTAAGAAAGAAATTTAGATTTTCAATTTCTCATAAAATTTACAACTTCTACAGTTTACACAAAGTGACCTCTTTTTTGGTCATATAGTGTTTCCGAAGTCAGTTGAACATGTATAAAAGCGCCCAGCAATAAAATTTAATATTTCATAGGTGTCCCTAAAAAAGTTTTCTGCTAAAGCAACATATTTTAATCATTTATGCCCTCCAACAATTTTATTATATTGATGGTAAATTTTGGTTATGACATATCAATAAACATTTACATTTTCATTAATATATTACTGCACTGCACTGCTAGGCAATTTGTCAACAACTTAAATTTTTTGACCGATCGCCCAGTCATATTTTCGTTAAACAATTTTTTTCGAAACACGGTGAGACCCGTCGATTTTTATTTGATCCAGTTCACCTTGTTATGTGGAAAAATTTATTTTTCGATAATCCACTTACGGCAGCGATGACATAACGCATATTTTTTTCGTTCGAAATTGATGACAGTGGTAATTATCTAAACAACGGTGTGAAAATTTCGATTTCTTACATAACAATTTTTTTTAGAAAAATGCACCTTAAGTTCTTATAAGTGATAATTGTCTACTTACACTATTAATGGCTCCGAAAAGGACAAAGTTGACAAAATTACATTTCAAACGAGTAAAATTACACTAATGTTTGTGTAAGTCTAGCGAAATTGTTCGAATTGCCCACCCTGTACCATTTGGCATTGTCCTAAGCGTGTGTAAACGCCGTCTACACTTCGTTCAAGCATTCCCGGGTCGATTTGATTTATTTCAAAACGAATACGGTTTTTAAGTTCTTCCAAATCACCTGGTCTGTTTGTGTACACACGCG
>NW_019416899.1:282015-286533 GCF_000390285.2 Anoplophora glabripennis | reverse complement strand
TTCACTTATACACCCTATTCTACTTTCTTTACATTCAATTTTGCCTTATACTTCAAAATATTTTTTTATTTTCTCATATTATTTGACCTTTCTAATGACTACAGAATCCTTGTGTATCCTACTTTAAATTTGACATTTTTCTGACATATATTTTTAATTAATCTACAAATTGTCTTTCAATTTTAATATCATTTATTACCTCTTATTCTAACTTATTTTTTAACTATTTACTAACATGATAATCAACTCAATCATAAATTTTATAATAATCATTCCAACCATTGACTTTGCCACTTTGTCTTTTACATAACGATTTAATTTAAATTTTACTTTTCTCCCGTTAATCTGGTTTCATCTCAATATTTTAAATAACGCTTTAATGTTTTTTTAGTTATAAAAAATTGAAATTTTGTTTCTTTTCATTGTTTGTTCTTGAAAAATTAAGATTTTGTTTTAAATTAAAGATCACATTTTCCTTTTGTTAATTTGTGTTTCAGCTTTACTAATTTTAGGTAATTTTTTAAAATTATATGTGGTTTTATTAGCTCCTGTTTTGACTCTATTATATTGCGGGAAAAACTACTCTATTTGTTAATAAAATATGTTATTTTCATACTTATTGAGGTTTATTCCAGCAAAATATATAATGAAAAATGTTTTAGCAGGTATTTTTTCAAATGCTTTTATTTTGAGTTTGAGTTTTCAATTTTTTGTTCAAATTTTTTCCATTTTTTTCCGAATTGTTCTCTCGCATTTAACCTTATCTTTTTATTCCTGACAACCTAATTTGTACATATTTTTTTAAAATTTAAGTGGGTGTTGGACTTTGAGCAGCATCTAAAAGCTTTTCGAAATTTTCTAAGGCCTACTATGGTTTCAGATCAAGCATCAACTTTCTGCAAAATCTTTAACAAAATCCCAGTGGGATACAAATTGTACCCTATCTTTTCTTTCAATTAATATACAGGGTGTCCCCCGTAATGAATTGTACACAGAGTAACAGGTGATTTATGACGTCAACATAATGTGATCTGGCCAAACTTACCTTAGTCCAAAAATTGATAGTAACCGAGTTACAGGGTGTCAAAATAAAAATTTTGTTTTCAATTTTTTTTAAATAACCTTCAAAATAATTGATGTATTTCTCATAACAACCTTGGCATACATTCTACAGAGCGCCACTTACGCCGCCCCTCAGAACTTGTATCTATACTAACATTATAAAGAGGAAAGATTTGTATTTTTGTATGTATGTATGTTTGTTATGAATAAACTCAAAAACTACTGGACGGATTTCGATAATTCTTTGACCATTAGAATGCTACATTATCCCTGAGTAACATAGGTTATATTTTTATATCCCAAAATGTTTAAAGTAAATGTCCACCCGTGCAAAGCCGGGACAGGCCGCTAGTTGCTTATATTTCGATGGTTTTAATTTGTATGAAATATGAAATATAATAGTACAGTTAAATATATAAAATAAACGAATATAATGTAATGTAATAAAATTTTAGAAGAAAAAATAAAAAATAAGTACACGTCTACTGATCCTTTTGGGTAGAATAAAGCGTACCAGAGTTCATTTTTGCTGCAGATTGTACTCAAAAATTAAATAGATCATAAGTATTTATTAATACTTGCTGGCCCATAAATTAAAATTCGATTCCGGGATAGATGTGTGGATTCTGCAGAATTATACTTTATTGCATCCATTTGAATAAATTATATTCACATGAGTGGGCATGTAAATTGCTAAATTTTATTTATTACCATTTTATTTAAGTATCTACATATATTGGTTTTCCGTCGACAGTGTCACTAAGTTCAAGTAAATTTTATGATTTATTACTGATTTCAATTTAATAGAACCATTAAATTGTAATACCGGAATTGATAGAATTGAAAACACGTTTCCAGATATCCTATTTACAAATTGATTTACACGCATTGTTTTTTTAATTTAATACATATTTGAATAATTTTATGGTATCGATATTGAAAAATACCATGATTATTTTCCAAATAATTTGGACTCTCAACAAACAGCTAATCGTATATTGGTTTTAATAATATACTTATATTAAGACTTATGTTCAAATTAAACACAATTTGAAAATTAAATTTGAGTAATACCTATTGACTTTTTCAGAGGATTTTAGTCTTCTATACTATTCTACAACACATCGCCATACACCATAACATGATCTTCCTGAAACAGACAAATGATTTTTGTTTCTAAACAAATTTACTCTACTCGTTCCTAATCATTTCTGCTCGTGTTTTATGTGATATAGATAATACACAGAGTGGAAATTTGGTGCGAAATTCTATTCAGAAAATATAATTTTTAAAACATCGTGTATGGCATTATTTGATAGTAAAAATTTTAAGAATATGTACTTTATTATTATACCGGATATTATACATCAAAATATGAAATCCGAAATACACTCAGGACTTGGTCTACGACACTATCTACCAACATGTTTTATGTGTAGGTGAAATACAACCTACAAAGTAAGTTATATCTTAAGTATCAATAGTAATTGTACTTTCTGCCAAAGAGAGACCTAATAATTTTTTAAGCATTATGGAAGCATGATTGCAATTGCAGTAGGCGAAATAAACTTTCAACTTATGATTTTGTGGAAGCCAAATACTGCAGCCTGCGGACTGCAGGCCCAATCCAGCATTAAATTACACTCGCAATATCTAAACGGCTAAAATCCTTAATGATCAAAATGTAATTGTATGCTGAACGAGACCTGTAGCTCGCAAAGACAAAGTAGTTATCTCGCATATCATTAATAAAAATGTTTATTTCCTCTACTGCGGCAATAGTCACGCTTCTATAGTGCACATAGATTAGTAGATCGCTCTCTGCCAGTAGGTGCTAAGCAATGCATTGTGACAGTAGGCATTGAGCATTGACATACTATGTAAATTATATCTCAGTCATACCTGAAGCTGTCTGCTACAGTAATTGCTAATTTGTGATTATAAAAAAATGAGAAAGCTTTCACTTTAGAAGCATTAGAAGTTTATTAATGTTTGAAAAATATTTAATAAAAACCTTGAGTTATGCATCAACACTCTGACAGATATCTGCTGTGTTTAACCGTACTTTATGCTTCTGGTTATACATTAGAATAAAGAATAATATGTGTATTAGAAAATTGCAATAAAAAAACTATTTAGAATCAATGAAAAAAACTGTCTATATTAAACAAGTTACATTAATGTCTAATTACTGTAACCTAGAAAATATGCGAATCCACCATTTAAAGAATCAACGTTATTAACGTCTTTCGAAGAAAAATAAGTACTTTAGGAAATTTATTTCGAACTTTAGAAATACGTTGTACAAGGAAGTATTTTAGTACAATAATAAACGTTAACATGAAAAAAAAAGTACGTGACTAGGCAAATTAAACCTTTGTTTCGAAGATTTGAAGTGAAATATTACTTCTATAGGTATTATTTTTGGTAGTTCTTAGTGCAACGATTAATGTGAAGCTGAAGATACAAATACATAATTGTTTTACGGGTACTTTATTTCTGTTCATTAAAAGACCTAAGGCATACTTTGCTCACCTTGACAGTGCCTCATCATATTATATAATACTATAAACATAAAGGTCCTATCACTGAATAAAAATTAGCTATTAGCATAACAAAAATTTAAATTTCTATTACAGGCATACAATCTAAGCAGATAAAAAAAGATATATATTGACATGTAGCGTAAATAAATACAGAACATTTAAAAATGATCAGAAAAAAAATATATATATTACATATAAAAGGGTTCACAGAAACTATGTATTATTACATGAAAATATGTAATATTTAAACATACAACTAATATAATTTCACGAAGTAATGACTTATACTGTCATATCCTATAAAAAGATCACATTGTCTCTATCTTAATTCCACTACATAATTTATATTTCACTCGATTCGACTAACCCAATTATGTACTTTGAGTCTCGGATAAAGCTTGATTAACTGGTCAGGCGATTAGACTGTATATACACTGATTTATTCTATAAAATATAATCACAGTCTAATCGTCTGATTAGAATCAAAGTACCGGGCCTTAATTTAATAAAACAGTAATAATAATTTATCTAAGTGTTTCTTTATTGTCTATCTATTTTCTACTATTCAGCAATATACAGTGCTTTCGAAAAGTAACGAATAAATTCATTATTTTTTAAATTGAGAAGTTTTCGAAAAAATCCCCTGCCACGTCGATTTTGTTTTTAAAAAAGGCACTTTTTGACATACGACCCATATTTGTGACGTCACCGTTGTTCGAGATATGACGTCATCGACAATTTTTTTAAATAGCCACCCCCAATTTTGGCCATGCCATTTGAAAGAGCGTGTCATTCTACATACGCATCGTCAAAAATCATGGTTGCCTGACAGTAGCCTTAGCGACCGAGAATGTTTTTTATTGCTGTCAGATAAAAACTTGAAATCGTACTTTATTAAATAGTTTTTTTT
>NW_019416899.1:263266-281245 GCF_000390285.2 Anoplophora glabripennis | reverse complement strand
AAAAATACGTTTTTTACGAAATTATTATCATTATTGCATAGCTCTTGCATTTGCTCGCAGAATTGATTTCGCCGATCAAAGTCGTCTTCAGATAGCTCATGAACAAGGCATACCTTATAAGGATGATACTTTGCTTTTTTCATAATTTTGTGAACTGTGGACGCTGCCATATTGAAATCAGAAGCCAATTGGTTAAGTGTTGAGTGATGATTTTCTTGTATTGCCAACAAAACATTAAGCATTAAGCAGATTTAGGAAGATCACGAACATGTCCAAAGTTATGGTATTTAGACTCAATATTGCTTACCATGCTTTGACTAATGGGATGTCGATCAGGATGAGTTTCATTGAACAATTCAACTACTTCTTTTTGGGTGCGCATCCTGTCTCGAAATCCGATCATGCAAAGAATTTCAATTCGTTCTCGTTCAGTTAATTTAACCATTTTTTTTGTAAAATGACAAAGTTACTACTCAATAAACACTTCAAACGCACTGCTTTTGCCAAATAAAAGATAAGAACTAAAGAAATAACTCAAAAAACGAAAAAACTATTTAATAAAGTACAATTTCAAGTTTTTATCTGACAGCAATAAAAAACATTATCGGTCGCTAAGGCTACTGTCAGGCAACGATTTTTGTCGATGCGTATGTAGAATGACACGCTCTTTCAAATGGCATGGTCAAAATTGGGGGTTGCTATTTAAAAAAATTGTCGATGACGTCATATCTCGAACAACGATGACGTCACAAATATGGGTCGTATGTCAAAAAGTGCCTTTTTTAAAAACAAAATCGACGTGCCAGGGGATTTTTTCGAAAACTTCTCAATTTAAAAAATAATGAATTTATTCGTTACTTTTCGAAAGCACTGTACTTATAACAAATATCAATAATCAGTAATGGGCTTGAAATCAACGTTATACTTATACATTATAAAAGTTAAACATAATGTAGTGAAAAACAGGTACTCCTCATTTAATACTTCTATTGAAATAGAATTTTATATTAATAACTAAAGTGGACATATTTTAATCTCCAAGTCGAAATTAGTTTAGGGTCTACATTCACACTATTTTTTTTTAATGAAAATTTGTACTCATATATTGATTTGTCTTAAATGAAAAATATTGGCTGTCTTCACCAAATAGTTGGAGCGGTGAAAGTTGTTAAGTGAGCAACTGTTTGGTTGGTCTGCCAATCGGGAATATTGGGCAGATTTGTGACTATTGTAGTCAAGATCATTCAGCGGCGAAATTATAATTCTAACTAACAATATGCAATAATTGTGATACAAGATCAAAATGACATCTGATGTGGACGAAGAACAAATATCAATAATATAAGCTTTTAGGTTTAGGTTAGAAAATAAAACTAACAAATAATGGAATTGATAAACGGAAGCGATAAATATGAACGACTTTTTAAAACCCGTTCAGCGAATTGTTGGAACTGGAAAGTTGGACCGAAGTAGTTTAAATATTAGCTGAACACTGTCATCAAATACAGATACCTATACTGTCATAAAACTTTCTAACAGCTGTTTGGTAATCATTTCAATTTTTTGGTAATTGTTGCGCTACCCTTGTTTTTATTAAAAAAAAAACATTGAAATAGAATTATGTCTGTAACGAAATTTGTGGAAATAACTCGTCTTAATTAATGCTATTTTATTTTTGTTATCTTTGTTGGAATGTTAAATACGAATGGATAAAAATGAATTGAAGACATATTGATGCTTTAAACATTTTTTCATTAGAAAAAACAAAATTTATAACAAATTAAAATAAGATAATTAGAACCATTTGCAACAATTAGAATTATTACAAATAATTTAAAATAATAAAAAGTTATTCATTAAACATAACAAAACTTCAAGCATTGGTTAAAAAAAATAATATTTCATATATTAATTAATTATCATATTTTAAAATTTTTGTAATTATTATTTTCTTCACTTTTATTGTAAACATATCAGTTAATTCACAGATATTTATTATTTATTTTTAAAAAGCCTGTGAAGTTGAAAAAAATCACTAGAAGATAAATACCTAACTAACATACGTAGGTACGTTTATTTCCATAAATTTAAAAAATTCTGTAGTATTTGCAATACCGTTAGGCAAAAACATAAAAAAATCCATATTAAATTTCCTATCTCGTAGCCTAGATCAACATCACATTTAAAATGAAATTAACTGTCCAGTCATCTCGTTTATTTTTTTTATTAAAATTAATTTTTTTTTTTTCAACCTTGCATTTGAAAAGAAATTAAAATATCTTCAAAAATGATAAAGCTCTAACAAACCTTAGCAGAATTAACTTATTTTTATGGCCTTTCAAATGATTGCAATATATGATATTTCACATGAAAATGTAAAATAACTGTAACAGTACAACAGACCGATTTTATTATACTTTAAAGATATAGTAAAAGTACAAGAGCTTATAATAAAAAAATATAATTTTAAAATTAAAAAAACTATTTTTAATTTCTACTGTCATTAATTTTCGAGAAAAAATTAACATAGGACAGCATATTATGGCAATATAGGTGGCATTAGGCTCTAAAGATTATTTGATATTATTTCCATTTTATGTTATTGCTGATTAATATTCGAGACCTGCTTCCCTTTTTCCATTTCGATCATTATTTCGTCCACTTACACAAATTGGAACGCAATTTTTTATTTCTTTAATAGTAATCATTTAGAAGAATTTAGAGAAGAAAATTTTAAGTGCACAAGCAAGTCTTAAATTTTAACGAATGTTTTATTAACCTGGCTAATGAAACCGTTGCAATTAGGGGAAAAAGTAATTATTTACTGTCAAGTATTTAGAGACAATTACTATTAACAAGTCCTGAGTTCTAATTAACAATTTAATGCTTATTAAGTGTTACCTTGGCTAATCCTCTGCAAGGGGTGTGTACCTGGACTATTTATACACGACACGAGGTTCAACTCCTGTCAGTTTAAAGTCACCCACCCTCTGTACAAGGGTGAGAGCCTCGGTTTTGCCCCACGCGGAGTTCCACTACAAAGTTTCAGCCAGTTTGAGTCTGTAGTGAGCTTTAAACAGATCATCGTCGAGATCTGTTCCGTGCGGCGGCAGCGCGCGGTTTCGTTTTTGACGCGTCGCGGTGGAAAGGAAGTAAACCAAAAAGTAAGTAACATTATTATAAATAAATTGAGGAAAGCAAATAGTAACTTTTCTAAAAATATGCTACTGCTAGTAATAATAGTGGCTTTACCAGAAAACTTTAAATGTCGTTGAAAATTCTTTATCAACATTTGAAACTCTCACACAAGTATTAAGTCTGTGAAAACTAACAGAAATACTTACCGAAAAACTTATATACGTATTTTCATTAACATTACAGATTTATTAAATTTTCAAAGTTTGTTATGTTTGTAGGTATGTTTAATTTGTAAAAATGTATCTGTATTTTTTTTTTGAATTTTAAAATATGTTCTTTAAAAGTATTGAGAGTATTAAGATTCGGAATGAATAGAATTAAAGGAACATGACCAAAAAATATATCTCGAAATTCATATTTCATAATTATATTCTTCGACTGTGCGTAATAAACAAATGTTGACAAAGGAGTTTTATCGCAGTTCATCATATTTTAATTGGTTAATTAGCGTCCAAATCAAGTTTAAAGTTGGGTCGTGACATTTGATAGAAAAAATTAACAAAAAGAATAATTCAATATGTTTGATCCGGCATTTACAACCGGTGGAGATTGTATTTTATTTAAGATAAGTGTTCATTAACTTCTTTTTAAGACAATCAAAAATAAATATGACTCAAAGCGGCAACGATATAATATGTATATCAACGTTTTGAGATGATCTCTTTATTCTAAATAAAAGCGGATAAAAAATGAGGAAAAATAATAAATTATTTATATTATTGGGAGGTGGCTTGTGCTGCACCAATCAAATTGATTATGTGGTCGAATTCATTATTTACAAATACATAATCATAAATCAAATACAAACTGGAAAAATGTAAATTTAAAATCGTTTTCCCAACGCGCTTGACAAACGTATCGTAACAAACATTGTTTGCAGTGATTAATGCTTTTAAATTGGCATTTAATTGCCGAAACGCGCCCGATGTTTAAAATTGTTATGGTTGAGTTGGTATTAATGATCTGTTTTATCATAAATTTAATATTTTCCAGGGATTTGAAGAATTCAACGCTACGAGGATGCATCTGCTAACACGGATTCAACCAGTGATCTTTGTTCTAGCTAATAAACATTACTGATAATGTAGTTAGTTTTATAAACATTTATTAACATATTACGGCCGTCTTAGCGAATTATTTCGAACTGAATTAAAAAAAGCATGTAAAGTGAGATAGATTAATCTTCTGTGATAAACTGCTCCTAGTGATAAATTATTGTTGACTTCGATTTTTAATTATGTGTAAAATTATATTAATATTTTGCGCCCTGCAAATTGTGACAGTGTATTGTTCGGTGCTTCTGTCTGAAAGTGAAATTTCAAGAAGTAGACAACCACCTCACTTCAAGTATACGGTTGATGAACTTCTGAACAATGTGTTTCCAAAGAAAACTTCAGATGATCTCGATCTGGACCCTTGTAAAGCAGGTAAGGTTTATTGAATACTAAAACTTTCATTACGCTTATACCCCCTACAATAATAGTACTCTAACTTGTTAACAACTACGAACTTAACGCTAAATCGATAACTCAAACTTTAGATGAAACCTGCCTGTTATAATAACTATTATTAAGATCTAGAACATTGAAGTCATTATTGCCATAAACAACGACGTATAAAATGTGGGATAACCGCATTTAGACAAGTTTTCAATATGAAGAGTATAAGATTTACATAGCATTCAAGAAAAAAATATGCTTATTTAAAATGGATTTTTTTCTCTCTTTAGAATTGTATTAGATTTTTTTAGTAACTTGGCAAAAATAAAGTAACATCTTACCATGTTGAACAAAAAACAATGTACTACATGGTAAAAATCTAAAGTCTAAACCTATTTAGGTATGTTAGTTTCAAAGACTTAGTAGTTTTTAATTTTTTTCTGAAATACCAAAAAAGTGATAGAAATTATATTTTCTTCTATCGAGAATGCACTCAGTAAACATACGTAATTTATTACCTTACCATTTAACCGATTCATTCTAAGTAAAAAAGGTCTCTTGCAATTTTTTCATAAAATTAATGATTACTGAGTAAAAAACTTATTTAGATTCAATTACATGACTTGATTGGTGTAGGGTAGAAATGGAACTGTAATTTATCTAGTAGTCGGCTATTACGTTAACATTTTGTAGTGGCAACTTAATTGTATTAAACATGTGAAAAAACAAACTAAATATGTTTTTCTACATATTTAATAAAATTAAATTGCATTAATTATAACAATTAAGTTGCCATTACAAAATGTCAACGTGATAGCGTTTAGAATAAGTCAGGCTATCCGAAGTGAATTTTTAAATGATAAGGTAGTAGTAATAAGAGAAAAGTTACGTATGAACCTAGGGGTGGCTTTTTCTACCCCTTACCGTAAGGGAAAATCAACAAATTATTTACTTAGTAGGTACCTTCTCGATAGCAGAAAATGTCTACTTAATTTCATTTCTGTAATTTTTTTTGCTATTTCAGAAAAAAATTAAAAACTGCTTTTTTGGCACCCCTTTTTAAGCAGTTCTATATTCTCAGGGGATGTTTAAATTATATTTTTTTTATATGAAAGACTCACTTTATTCTTCCCCAGGGAATAACCCCCTGAATTTTTTCGAATTTATTCATTCACGCCCTGTATATTTAGTATTGCTTATCAGTTGCTAGATATTGTATATGTCTCGTTTCAAGAAATATCAACTAAATTATTCTCTCGTGTTCATATTCCTTTTTTACACATTTTATTCTTTAAAAGTTTAAGTAGTTCAATCAAATATTAAGAGTTGGGGAGGAAACATTCTAGTGTTTTGAACTAAATTGATATTTCATGATTCCGATTTGATACCTTGACGCAAATTCCAGAGATATAATTATTATTAATACCTATATCGACATGTACCGATACAGATTTCAATCCAGCCGCAATGAAAAATCATTTATCCAGTAAAATTCAGTGGATACTTTGCCACACCGGCACCTTTTGAACCAAAATATATTCCTTCTATAATGGCCCTTATTTAAATTTGCATCCAAATGAAAGTGCTGTGTTGTTTCTATACTCTACTTGTCTTATTCATGTATTACTCACATGTGAAAGGATTCAGTCCTATTGCGTGTAGTTCGTTAGCATGCCAAAGATTTTACACCATAAAATAATATCAACATAGCAGTTTATCAATCGTCTTTGTACTTTTACACTAAAATTATTACCACACAAGACATTCCTCATCCTGATTAATGCTTAATCCTATTTTCTTTTGTATCTCTCTGTTTATCTGGAGTACATATTATCATAAGTAATACGAAATGTATTTTAATTACGCTCTATTCATGTGCTTGTCTTATCGTTGTATATTCTTTCGGGGGTCTTCTGAATTAAATGTTTTTGTTTCGATGTAGGTATAGCAGATAGATTTGCAAGATTTAATGCAATACATATTAAATGTGTGTACTAAAAATTAGTGGGTACTTAAGAAACCATGATGGAAATTCTACAATTCAGTTACGAATGCCGTAGATAAATGGCTCAGTCTCTTTCATAAGCCGTAACTTCAACACCTATCAATTGTTCTTATTTTATTATGTTTTTGAAAACAAAACGTTTTCCGAAAAAAATTCCTTTTGTCAAATATGAGAATTTTCTTAGTTTAGGAATAAATTGTATAAAAATGAATAACTATATTTTGTGCTTACATAACAAATTAACAAAAATTTAATTTATTCAATATAACTAACTAATATACAGGGTGTTTCAGTTCGAGTGAATCAAATTTTAACCACAGATAGAACTCGATAAGTAATTAAGAATTGCCTTATAAACCAAGGTTCTATGTCTCACCGTTTTCGCTCTACAGGGCCGTATTGGTCGGTNACTATGCACACATATTTTCTGTTTTTAATATTTTGTATATTTAGCTTAGATAGTTCATGTGTTAATTACAATTATTTTGAACACTTTAGAATCTATTGTAAAACAAAAAGAAATTGTTATCATTGTTATGCAATTTACTTCAGAATAAAACATTTTACAAAAGTAAATATTTTTCGTAGATGATATATGAATATATTTCAAAAAAGTCAGAGGCATAGAAGTTATGTTTTAAGAAAGGGGTAATCATCCCCTGTATCTACGTCGCTCGTTATTGTCCGTGCAAAATTACTAGCATGGTTTTGTAAATACTAAATGCAGGTATTAGTGTCTCAAACTCTGTAAAGCATCTTGAAATAGTATTTTTTTTACTTCAAGTCTATATAGCGTGTTTTGTCAAATATAACATGTCCTTATCGTCTTTTGTTTTTAAGATATAGGGCAGCAAAGACGATTTTTTAGGTTTTAGGTTAGGTTTATTTGTGTCACATTATAATATAAAATTTCATTTTATACATAAGAGGTAGTCGCTGAAAACGTTTTTGAGAAAAAAAGCAACTACTAGAAGACTACGCCACAGTTAATAAGCTTCTACTCCTTAAGCGTAGTTTTTTCGCTTTCTTAAAAAGTTATACTACTAAATATTAAAATGGATAAAATGTAAAAAATCATATCTTAGAACATTTAGCGAATGATAAAAAATTAACAATTCTGCATTTAGCAACCTCAAAAATTTATCTGCACCAAATTTCAATTTCAATCATTGTTCCTTGGAAAAGGTATGGCTAATATTTGATTTAAGCAAATAATTTTTGACGTTCTGTATCTCAAAAAAAAAGACGATGGTGTGCAGGAAAACATAATAACATGTTCTACTAGCTTCTGCATGTATAGTGTTTTTACAAAACACCCTGTATATCGAAAACGGTGCATTTTCGGAACAAAGTATATATAAGCTTTTTTCGTTTATTTTTACTTAAGGAATGTTCTATAATATTGATATAAAGTTATTTCAAAGTGAATTATTTAATCGTGGAACTAAATTGCTGAAGGTAAATCAAATAGAATGTTAATTTATTGGGTTTATAAGTAATGAAGTGTCATAAAATAAGTCTTTATAAATTGCTTTTTGTGTCTTAAATCGGTGGTATCGTACATCTGGACTATATCAGAGGCAGACTACAAACACAAAGCTTACTTTTCAATTATATTGTTGAAAACAAGCCATTTATTATTAGGTTAATGTACGAACAACAAAAGATGCAAATATCTCTCCCACATTATAGTTGCAAATTAACGTTATTATATTGATATAAATAAATAAATGTAACCTTGTACATAAATTTGAACTTGCCTTTAAAATAAAAATAGAAAGTCATCATTAATCATTTTTAGGTCTTATCTTCGTATAACTCGATTGGGTTAATTAATTTTGCAAATTTATCATTTTCACAGGCACGTGTATCATTGATATTAACGGTATAATGGTGAAAGTAAATTTCGAAGTTAGGCTGAAGCGGGGCTGTATTCGAAAAGTCTTTTAAGCATTTACTTTTAATTATATTTTTATCAAAACTAATTTAATTATTTTGGCACCGTAAGAATCGGTATAATCGAATTTATCCGGTGGCATAAAAAAATTTGGTATACTAGGACTGCTCAGAAAATAATCTAACTTTATTTTTTAAATATTATTATTAATTTTACTCTCCTCCTCTATTCACACACTTTTCCCTGTGGCGTTTCCATTTCGCAAAGCAGTCCTGGATAGCTTCACTTGAAATGGTCTTTAAAGTCTGTGACGAATTTGCTTTGATGTCATGCCGTCTGGAAACGGCATCTTTCTTTAGTTTCGGGAATAAGAAAAAATCGCAAGGAACTAGGTCTGGTGGGTAAGGAGGGTGAGAGAGGACTGTAACATGATTATTGGCACAAAACTGACGATTTGACAAAGCTGTGCGAACTCATTATCATGGTGCAGGAACCTTGAGTTGTCTCGTCACAACTCTGGTCTCTATTTACAGATTTTTTTACGTAACCGTTGTAAAACGCCTTGATAGTACACACGGTTGACTGTTTCACCTTAAGGCAAGGATTCAAAATGCACAATTACATTGAAGTCGAAAAAAACAGTGACATTGCATCGAGACTGACGTGCTTTCTTGGAGCGTGGATATCGTTTGCCAATCCATTGTGATGACCAAACTTTTGTCTCGATGTCGTAGCCGTAAATCCAGTTTTCGTGTCCCGTTATGATGTTATGATCCTTTGAATGAATGTTTTATCATCATTTGATTGTTCAAAGAGTTGCCGACAAACGTCCACATGATTTTCTTTCTGTTGTGGTGCAAATCGATGCATGTTCAATTTTTCAGTCAAAATTTCATGACATGACCGAGTTGAGATGCTAACCTCTTCTCAGAAGATTCTTCTGCAATTTCTCTGACAGTCATTCGGCGATTTGCACGCACCAGAATTTTGACTTTCTGATGTCGAAGGTCATCCTGATGAGGATCATCTTCAATTGACTGACGACAACTTTTAAATCGTGAAAACCATTTGTAACATCATCATCTCCGTAAGCTTGTTTCAAAAATTGAAACGTTTTCATGAAACTTTTCCCCAGTTCAAGCAAAATGCGTTGCATCGTTGTTCCAAAAAATCACACGTTTAAAAAATCGTCACTAACACTTAAACACGTTACACTCAAATAACAATATCACGAAAACTAGAGATATCAATAATCCAAGAACATGTGGTTACAGAGGAGGTTATGTGCAGCGCAGTGCTGCCAATCGCATATCATTAAATATCTATATTAGCGCGTAATTCAAAAAGTTTGGTTATTTTCTGAACATACCTCTTATCCGTGTTTAATATAAAAATTGTCCTTTAAATGTTTATGGTAAAAAATTAGAACTATAACTTTCAGAATATTACTTAATTCCTCCACATCACGCATTTGATTAAGCATTCTGCTTAAAAAGTGAATTGTCATGATTATTATTAATTAAATCAAATGAACATCTGTTAAGTTAGATATAACTCATTCTGAAAATTAGCATTCTTTATTTACTGCACAATAAGTTTCGAGAAATATTTAAATAGATACAATTAATGGCAAACATCTTTCTAAATGAGATACCCAGAAGTAATTTAAATGAACTTTACTTAATCAGAGTAAACAAATTTGTCATTGCTTAATTTTTGTAATTACCAAAAATAATATAATCGTTAAAACGTATAATTATGTAAAATGTTACAGTTTAGACAAAAGAAAATATTTTGCGACATAATCGTCACTATGAAGTTTATTCTTCGATACACGATTTCCTTTTCTTTATATAGTGTGTTCATTTACCTCAGCAAACGTCACTAATAGATTCTAATGAAAAAAATCAAATAGAATTTGTGTCGAAAAATGTTTCGCCTGAAATACAGGGTGTTAGAGTCTAAAATATTAAAACTATTTTCAAGAATTTGGAAACTTGTTAATCATTTTTTTCTAATTTGACATGAAGCGTATTAACGCGGACCTTCCTCATTCGATATAATTTATAGATATAAAAAACAAGTCGCGCAAACTTCATAGTTGGAGCCCATTCATAAAAAATAAATGTTACTGTGTAAATCACAAATAATAATATATTCAAATTTTTAATGATTTTTTAGTTGTTACATATCATTAAAATATACCGTCTTTGAGAAAACTGTTTTTAAAGTCATTAAGATAGTTCTGGCTGGTTGCCACGACATTGATTTAATCTTTTTAAGGTTTCGAGAGATGTATTACTCTCTTCTTTTCAGTTTAATAGTGTATTCTAAAGAAGAGGCTGATGCATGTCTCAAAATGTTTGAGGTCTAAATCAATGACGGACGTGGCAGGTACGCTGGAACTGTCAGAAAAGCCTACAAGACAAGAAAAGGGTGATGATAATTATTATCAAGATGATTTCTAAAGGCTTCACCTTACGTTGATATAGTAATTTTCTAATACCTACATCATGGCCTATGTTGTTTTTTGTATTATTAATTATTAGCTAAATATGTGGTAACAGAATTGATAGAGTTTCTATGAATGTGTTCGAGGCAGACGAATGAGATAGTTCATAATAAAGTCAAACGGTACATCAGTTTCTTTTTCCAACCATGTCTGTATCCTGCAGAAAGTGTACGTACCAAGATTCTCGCTCTTTGCCTACTTCCCAATCACGTTTGATTTAGTTTAGCAACGCATGTCGATTGACATATTGGCATTAACCAGTATGTTGAACATTTTGATTATGGTTTTCTTAGGGTCAGTGTTTTGAGTGTCAGTTAAGACTTAGTTAAATCAGATTGTTAGACTGAATTAAAAAAATTAAGCCTGTTGTTTGCAAGGATAATATAGATAAAGAAATTGTGCCACATTAGCCCTAGTATTTGTAATAGTGTTTTCAGACGTTAAATATATTTCTTTTATATATTGTGCCCTTTAATTGGAATAGTCTGTCAGGGCAGTGCATTTTTAAATAAATAAATAAATAGTTACACATATATATTTCACACATATTACAGTCTACTCATCCCATTAGTTCTTAAATGACACTCAAAATGCTAGCCCCTATAGTATATAATAACAATAACTGGTTCAAGAAAAGCTTCATATGTCCTTAGCTAACTATGGTTACTAAATTGTGAATTGGATGTCTCATCTGGCACGTACTCAAAAACTTTGGAAACCAGCAGTGTTAAATGAACTGACTTTCTGGTACCAATTTGTCGATTTTCTGAGTAATATACTTATTCTGAATCAAGTGTTACCATTAGATATTAGCTTATATAATTAATGGTCAGCAACTTCATGAATGTTGATTTCAACAAAATATCCCCTCGGTAAAAATTCTGTCTGAATTGTATAAATATTTATAAAACTTTTCTTTCGAAGTCGGATATAAATCATTAGACATCCGCATTTGTCATAGTTTAGAGTGCCTTTTTGTAGATGAATTTTTGAATAGTGATGAACGAGAATACTATTTAAGTAAAATTGATGTATTTTCTCTTACCTTTTTTTAAACTGTCGCTAAGAAAATTAAACCCCAATAATTTTCTACATATGTCAATTTTTTAAATTTAACGAGTAATACATAGTGATATAAAATACAGGGTGTCCCGTTCGTGTTTCAAAAAAAACTTGTGTGCAAGTTCCTTATGGGAAAATAATGGGGGTAGTTCATGTAACATTTTTTTCTTAGACGCCCTGTTTTCGATATACAGTGTGGTGAAGTTGTTACTTTCTAAACGGTTTTCCGTAATTATCTTTAAATCGGCTAAAGATAAAAATGTTAAAATTTGTACACGAGTAAACATCAACAGTGCGTTTAGAATAATGTGCAAATGGTTTCTTTCTGAAAAGCAGTGTCGTCGATACAGGTAATTGAAGAGGTACAATCGAAGAAAAAACATGTTAAATGTCAAAATTTATTACATTTCTAAACACTTCTGTAAACTCTAAAGGATACTACAAAAGAAATGTATACTTGTCGAAATTCGGAGCATGTACCATTTTCGAGAAAAATGAAGTTGCATTTTTTTTGCTCACATAAAGCGGCACAAGTACATTATCAAAATATTAAAGTGAAAGAGGACCTTACCATTGAATGAGCTGAAGACATTTAGCTACCAACAGTATTTGCATTTAAAACTATAATTTTAATTTCTTATGTATCACATGAAACAGTTAAATTGTAAAACATTTTATTAACTAAAAAAAATCAAATTTATTGTAAGTTTCAGTCTGTTGTAAACTAACATTTAAAAATGTAAATCGAAATAAACAGATCATAGTAATTAATTATCTGTTATTAACTAATTTTAGAGTTTGTAAACTACACTACCATTACTAAAATAAACAATTATTGAATGGACTGAATTGTTGATGGACATGAATGCTTAAAAAGTGATAAAAACAGAAAAACATTAGGAAACAGACTCGGAGACATACAGAACAAAACAGCTGCACAATTAAATACATGTGCAAACTCGAAATACTGCAGTAGATACCGAAAATGGTACATGCTACCTAATTTCGACAAGTATACCTTTTTTTTGTAGTATGCTTTAGAGTTTACAGAATCGTTTAGAAATGTAATAAATTTTGACTTTTAACATATTTTTTTTTCGATTGCACCCCTCCAATAACCTGTATCGACGACACTGCTTTTCAGAAAGAAACCCTTTGCACATTATTCTTAACCCACAGTTGATGTTTACTCGTGTACAAATTTTGACATTTTTATCTTTAGCCGATTTAAAGATAACTAAGGAAAACCATTTGGAACGTAACAACTTCAACACACGGTATCTCGAAAACAGGGCGTCTAAGAAAAAACTTTACATGAACTACTTCTATTATTTTTCCATAAGGAACTTGCACACAAGTTTTTTTGAAACATGAACGGGACACCCTGTATATCACGATTTGAGTGAGAAGAATCTGCAAATTCCTTACTTATCCTAATCTCATTAATCTCAATGAGTTCAGTTTTGCAAGTTACAATCTTTTATAATAATTTAAGGAATTTTAAGAATATTTATAATGTTAGGAAAACCCTTGTCTTATTGCCCATAATCCAACACCTGCATCAAAAATCTCTTTTTGCTTTAATTCAAGAGATTATAAATTTCATGAACTGCCAATAATTCAGGTAGAATATTATTGAAAATGTGAGCTATAAATTTTACCTGATCCCATAAATAAAATTAAATAGTCAAGTCATAAAATAGGCAATAAATAAGTTTACAACTATGCTGACATTGACTACAGTACGTTTCATTAAGAAAGAGTTACAACTTATTAGACGATTCTAGAAGTCAAAACTGAATGTTGGGGCCAGATTTGGCTTAATCAAATATTACTTCAATTTAATTTACGGGGTGTTAAATTTTAAGTAAAGATTATTTCTCCCTTACATGTACAAAATTTAAACTAAAATGATGAAAATAATTCATTTTTAATAAATATAAACTTATAGTTTTTGAGATAAAAGCGATTTTCTATCCAATAGTTTCTTGAATATAAACTCCAGTCAGAAGTTGCAGTTTTCTTCAAACAGTTTTATTAATGAAATTCTAGTATTTGCCTCTTCTAACACCAAAACAACTAGTATGGCCTATATAGTAATATGCCCAAGACAAATTTTGTCGTCGTATTTTGAGCAACTCTAAATACGGCGATTTTATAAACTGACTGATCTAGATAACCAAAACCATTAAAATGTGAAAATGTGTGATAAAAAATTTGAAATTCTCAACTTGATTGATTAATGAAATTATTTTTAAAGCATTGCCAAACTTCTTTTTTATAGGTTGAAAAAGAGAACAATTATCTCAAAAAACTGTTGGTAATCTGGTTCCATTCTGTACTTACAGCAATAACATTTATTTTTCTTATTTCCAGTAACGTTAAAAGACGTTATCAGGGGGGGTTTCCAAATGAGTACTTATTTAGATGAACTTATATTGTGGAATTTTAATAAATTTTGCTTATCTGGAAGAAAGGAATTCGATTCATGGAAACAGTTTTAGTAACATTGTTTGTTAAATTTATTTTTACTTCTGACGAATAAATTTTCCAAGCACATTACTGTCTGTGAATAGTTGACGTTTAAATGTAGCCATTTAACTTAATCAGTTGTCTGTTGTAATCCATCTATTTCCATATGAGGTAAAAGTCATTATACCCGTGAACGAATCCCTTTTTTGTACGTAAACGGACATTCTATAAGAGCCCTGCCCAAATTCAGGATCGTTAACAGCCACGAGATCTCATATGGGAGACCCATGTTTTTACTTGTCTTCCGAAGTAAGATATCTTTTACAATTCGGATGCACTGTAGTTGCAATCAATAACAGTGCTATTGATTTATGTATCCTACATTTACTTTATGATATAATGATATGCCACGTTATAGGTTTTAATTTTTTTCAGATTCTTTGCAGAAGTAAACTTGTTTTAATTTCTAATTTATTACAGATTACAGTTTTAAATAAATAGTTGTGTTTTGTTTAATACAGGACCATGTTCACAATTTATAGGTTTATAAATCTCTACGTATATTTAATAATTAAAAATTTACATTGGAAACAAAGCCAATATAAACAGACTATATAAATAGGACTTGCTAAAAATCTATATAAAAAATAAATATGTATTATGAAACAAAATTTTTGATCCATAATTCTGTTTCAATTATTTATATCTTCACTACAAGGTGTCTCAATATTGGCTGTACATGGAACTGTCACAGGTTCTTGGGGAAATAATAATTAGATTCTATCTCTTAAGAGAATTACAGTTGTCAAATTTTTAGAAATTGGATCACTGGCGAGAAAAATACAGAGAATAAAATCCGTCAAGTGTTCTAGAAATTTTTTTCTATTTCGTCATTAGTCTATCTATACAGTGTATCCCACCGGGAATCGCCGCGATCGATATCTGGAAAAGTACTTATTTGAAAAATTTGAAAATTTGGCAACTTATCAAAGTCAGTGGGTGCAATACAACTAAAATATTTTCAAGGTCATAGCACTTCCGGTTATACCGGAAGTCGATGCTATCTTCGTTATTTTAAATGGAACACCCTATATATTTTTGCATTTTTGGATTCTACTTGAAATTCTAAGGTCACTTTGTATAACAAACCTAGTTCCTAAATTTTGTAGTTTTTGAGATATTGACATTTTTATGAAAAATTTGACAGATGCAAGGTTGTGCGAGGTCCTCTGTATTTTATTCCAGCAATTAGATATCAATTTGAGATTCGGTATATGAGTAGAACACGTATGGAACAATCTTCCAGAATATCCATAAATTATAAAATATGATACCGAGTGTTTAATTTTCGACTGTACATTTTGATAACTTCAAAGAGTTATATCTTTGTTAACTTAAATGGAACACCCTGTATTTTTTTGGCCTATCTTGTGCAGAAATTAATTATCTTTCACGTGATGTAGGCATTGTAGGGGCTGTGGTTACTAATTTTAGAGATAATTGCAATTTTTTACTTTTTCTTCAATTTTCACATTAACTTAACTTTATCAAGGGGTCTATGGGTAGGAACAATCGTTATTGACAATCAAACTATCAAACAACAATAAGTTGTCAAATAATAGTGCATAGTAAAGAAGTAATTATTACACAAGATGCCTGGCCAGCGTTTAAATTTTAGTAATGAGGATTATTTTAATTTATTTATTATTTACGGACAATGTAACAAAGTAATATCAAGAACATGTGATACATTTGCAGTACGATATCCAGACAAGGTAAAGCCCTCGCGAAGTACAGTAAAGCGTCTGGTAGAAAATTTTAGAAATTTCGGATCTGTAGTAATAAAACCGGATAGAAGAAAACCTGTTGTGGATAATGAAAATGTCGAAATTGCAATATTAGGTTACTTTAGAGCATTTCCAACTATGTCAATTAAGCAAGCGGCACTGGAATCTGGTCTCGCCAAAAGTTCGATTCATAGAATTCTTCATAAACATAAATTTCACCCATATTCTTTACATATGGTGCAAAAATTAAACGAAGCAGACTTTTTAAAACGGATTCAGTTTTGTGAGTTTATGTTGATGAGATACCAAGATGACATTTCCTTTTTGGACAATATTATATGGAGTGATGAATCCAAGTTTACAAAAAATGGATTATTTAATAGACATAATTCGCATTACTGGTGTGACACAAATCCGCATGTAACTCGGGAACGAAATTTCCAAAATAGTTGGCAATTTAATGTTTACTGTGCCATAAGAAATAATGAAGTCGTGGCACTAGAATTTTATGATAATAATTTAAATAGTAAGTAAAAAGAATATGATAAAATTAATTAAAACATATAATATTTTATTGTAGGTGAAAGGTATCTGCATATCTTACAAAATCTTGACAACAACTATTTAGAAAATTTGAATTTAGAAGAACACAGGAAGCTGTTTTATCAACATGATGGCGCACCTCCACATAATGGTTACATAGTTAACAATTTTCTTCAGCAGAGTTTCTACGATCAGTGGATTGCAAATAATGGACCTTTCTTGTGGCCTCCTCGTTCGCCAGATTTATCTATTTTAGACTATTTTGTTTGGGGAACTATAAAGTCCAAAGTCTACGAAGCTCCACTAACTACAAAGGAAAACTGCATTCAGAGGGTCAGAAATGCGTTCCAAAATCTATCTCCACTGTTAATTAGACGAGCTACTCTTGAAGGATTCATTCATAGATGTGAGAAATGCTTGGAAGTTGCAGGCCGGAATTTTGAACATTTATTGCATTAGAAATTTATCTAGTATCGATTCTATTTTGTCTTTAGTTTCAACTAGTTTTTTTTAATGTGACTCCCATATGTTCTTTGCAACGTCACTGTATAACCTGTAGAACCAAATACCAAATGTGTTTAACAAAATCATTATCCACAACAAGTATTAATCTATCTGATTTTACTATGACAGAGCCGAAATTTCAAAAAAATTCTACTAGACGCTTTGATATATTTCCGCTTTAGGGGTTTACGTGGCCTGGATATCGCGCTGCAAATGTATCACGTTCTTGATATTGCTTTGTTACATTGTCCGTAAAAATAATAAACAAATTAAAATAATTCTCATTACTAAAATTTTACTACACACTTTGACAACTCGTTGTTTAATAGTTTGATTGTCAATAACGATTGTTCCTACTCATAGACCCCTTGGTAAAATTAAGTTAACGTGAAAATTGAAAAATAAAAGTAAAAATTGCAATTATCTCTAAAATTAGTAACCACAGCCCCTACAATGCCTACATCATGTGAAAGATAATTAATTTCTGCACAAGATAGGCCAAAAAAATACAGGGTGTTCCATTTAAGTTAACAAAGTTATAACTCTTTGAAGTTATCAAA
>NW_019416899.1:196680-262608 GCF_000390285.2 Anoplophora glabripennis | reverse complement strand
TCAATTATGAGAACATTAGTGTTTGTAAGTAACAAATCAGTAAAAACAATGCAAAACTAGTACGACGCCACACAATTATTTACATATTCCAATAACATAACCTCATTACTGATCTGAGGCTGGAGATCTGTTGGGTTGGTACTTCCGAACTTCACGAAGAAATTGACGAAAATTAGAACATGCTCTAATTCGTCAAGAACTTGATGAATAAATTCATCAAGTTATTTGACAGCAGATGCCTTACACTTGTCCAATTTGTTGATGAAGCGACTTCATGAATTAATTGATAAATAAATTGTCAATGTAAAACAGCTATTTCGGGTTGAAATAAAAATTTGAAAAAATTCACGTAAGCTATTCTAAACGGATACTAAATAATACCAAAAAATCAGGAAAACTAAAAGTGGTCCGGTCACGATGTCAGTGATTTGGCATGGAATGCCCCCTACATAATATGTTAAAATGAAGCAATTATATTTGCTATATATATATATATATTTTTTTTGAAATTAAAATTAAAACAATTTAATGTAACTAAAATTTACGAGATTCTTACATTATCTTTTACAAAAAATTGTATTTAAGGAAATTTCAGTTATTTTACCATAACTTTTTAAATTGATGCCCAATTGGTTTTCTAATTATACATTTTGATGTTCTTAACATCATATAATAATTAAGGTCTAAAAATATCACACCATTTCCAGATATCATTAGATAGGAACCACTGGAAAACATTATTGANATTTCAGTTATTTTACCATAACGTTTTAAATTGATGCCCAATTGGTTTTCTAATTATACATTTTGATGTTCTTAACATCATATAATAATTAAGGTCTAAAAATATCACACCATTTCCAGATATCATTAGATAGGAACCACTGGAAAACATTATTGAATTTGTTTTTCTCTTCAAATGTGTCATAATTATTTTTTTTACTTTCACTGTTCGACAGTATTTACCCTGTCTCACAACAGATATCCAACCACAGGACAAGAGGGACAAAGTTGTTGTAAAGAAAAAATGTAAATAATATACTTCAAAATAAAATACACACTTGTGTAAGAGGAGAGAAAAAATATATCAGGCTGAAATTTAAATTAATATCACATGAGCATATAAACATAAAAGGATGATATGCAAAAATGATTATCTTATAAACAAAGACAAATAACTTGTTGAAATACGATTTAATACTCAAATTGTGGTTATGGCACATTATGTAAATTGAAGAAAATTGTGAAATATTTGTCATTTTCTTTATAAATAAAGAGATTTTACTTATTCATTTCAATTGAGATGACCGGTAAATTAAGACAATATTACTTTTAACTTATTGTTAGTCATTTAAGCGTTAAGGGTTAGTTAGCAAGTTCCTTGGAAAAAATTTAATTGTTTAATAGGAATATGACTGATATCGCGAATCGTTACAATGACTTCCCGTCATTTAAAAAAGTACTGTAAATGCTGTGTTTCCCTCCATTTCGTCGACTGAAATTATTAAGATGATATATTGGTCTAGACAAAATGCGAGGGGATATCTCTGAGAAATTTTAAGTGATGAGTCAGATATATAAGACAAAGTTTCTCAGACTATTTAAAAACATGTTTTATTTTGAAGACAACTTTAGTTTCGAGAAATCTTACAATTATATTAAACCAATGAGAGAAACAAAAATTGTTTTTAGTTATTGATAACTTTTACACATGTCAGGTAATTTATTTTATTAAGGGTCTTCCGATTTATAAATGTACAGGCCATTAACATAATAAATAAAAACTAAATAAAATTCAAATACTTTGTATTAAATATACCCTAAGATACACACATTTTTGGGAACATATTAGTAAATTTTTTATCCCAAGGCAAATAATGCGACGTTATTCCATACCCCTCAAATCACTCTAGTACGAATTTCTGTAAACATCCATTAACTTAAATTTAAAAATGTAATAGTTACAGGTATATTGTCATCTAATTCAGTTATTTTATTTTTTATTCATTTAATCTTCCCAAATTATTATCCTTATTCATGTAGCTCACAACTCTTTCCCAACAATTTTTCATCCTCTCGGTCACGGTCTTTCTCCAAGTTCTCACTCCCATTGATTTAAGATCTTCGTCTACATCCTCTAATCTTCATGTTCTAGGTCTTTATCTCATTCAGACCCCTTTTATGCACGCGTTTTTCTCCTCTCAACGCGAAATAAACGAGCGTAAAATGCATAAACGTAGTAACTCTGTTCAGGGTATCTTGAAACGCGTTTTTGTCAACTCCGCGTTGAGAGGAGAAAAACGCGTGCATAAAAGGGGTCTCACTCCACCGGTTTCCAGGGTATGAGTTTTTAGGCACGCATTCTTCGTTCTTTCTCTCCACATCCCAAAAGAGCAAGTTTTGTACATGTCCTATATATTTTCCACATAATTTTTCTTCCAAATTTAATTAAAGTACCGTGTTTTTTTGTTGTCATGCGTTATTCACATTGGTACTTTCCAAGTAGCTCAGTGTACCTACTCTATTAATCGATTGTACAAGATACTAGACATGATTTTATATGCTACATTTAATACTGCTCCGTCGTTTTGGTAGTGTGTTTTTCTCCTCTTTGTATTTGGGTTGAATAAAGTTCATTCTGAAGGTATTTTGTCAAACCGCTTAATAAATTTATGAATCAGAGCATTTCCCTTCCACTCTTTAACAGCTCACATGTGATTAAATCTATCTCAAGAGCCTTGCTGTTACTCAAGCATTTAATGACAATGATATCGCCATAGTTGTGGTTTACAATATAAGGATCTACCGTGTATATAAGATAAGTGTGTGTAAATATTTTTTGAAGGTATTCTTTTCATCTTCTCATATTAGCGTGGTATCAACAATTCTTGTTCGGATTTTTATTTCCATTACATTAGGCTTTCTCCTCCGACAGATTCTAGCGCCTTGTATTTTCTCGCGATAGATTGCTCTGTTTTTTCTTTACACTGTCTGTTGACATTCTTCATCACACCATTTTCCGTTCTTTGTTCAGTTTCTAATTCCTGTTACAGTTCGTACAATATTTATTAAGATATATTTCCAAGAAAATTATCGGATTCCGCCAATGTCTTTATACCTCGTATATCGAATTCGGTTAATTCCAAGAATGTGACGCAGGGGTCTTCTTGGAATTCTATCTCAACAAATATCTTACGGACTGTACTTCCTCTTGTATGTGCTAGGTTCTTCTAGGCCCATTACTTTTCAATACTTAGATCATCGATGACCTCCGCCAACTCTGTTTCGAGTTTTCGATCATGATTACTTACGTCTAAGTTTCCCCGTATCTATTCTATTTCTTGAACATTTCAAATTTCTTTTCTAACAATGGATATATATTTTTTTAATTTTACACTCAAACAAAACAACAAAAATCTGAATTTGTCTCAGAATATGTCCGAACATTTTGTACGTCACTTGCCAACTTTTTTTGTACAACATGAATAACATGAACAGTTTGATTTGATTTGTTTATTCTTGGAATCTTCTATATAGCATTATTGGTGTTAACAATTGTTAGGTTATTAGAGATTGCAAATTTAGAATTAATGTCGAAATAAAAACAATTTGAATTTTTGCACAAACCAAGCAATGTTAATAGTATTTTAAATTAAAAAATTCCAAATACAATTTTTCAAAAATTGACAAAAAAACGTAGCAGGCTTAGAATTAGCATTTTTGTAAGAGATGTAGTTTCAAAATTTGCACTTATTTATATATAGTATTTAATAAAAATGATTTGCACTTCATTTACTTCATTAACCGCCTGCAATGTATAAATTGGATCACGCTTTTCTTAAGAATTATTTTTAAATCAATCCTTTACATATTTAATGTTAACTGATGCAATCGTACAGTTTCTGTTTGTTTATCCCGAAGGAGATACCTACATACATATTATAGGATAAGAAAATTCAAAAAATGAAATGTTACGTTTTTCTGAAAAGATTGGAATATGAAAATAAATACATCCATATTAGATGCAATAAAAGATTTTTCTATAAAATAACCATGATGTGAAGTTAAAAAAACGTTTTTTAAGTTTTGTAATGTTTTTAAATTTACCAAATTCTTTAGAAACACGATTTGTCTGAGATGTGAAGATGTTATGCTGAATCTAGAACGCAGTATTTTTCTCACATCCACTAATATTGATTAAATTCTCCGTCTATACATCAATCTAGGGTGAAAGTATGTGTTAGTAATCAAAACCGGACAAACATTTTGTATTGTGCAAAAGAGCTTTAATTGTTGAAGAGAACATTGTCCGACACGTAAACATGTTATCTAACATAACAAGAAATTACAAGAAATTACTGCTTAATTGCATTGGAAAATTGTCACTAAACAAAATAGGTATACACCTAAAAATGAATTCGCTGAAAATATTTCGTGAATATTAGTACATTCATATTGTTTGATTTACAATATGTAGTGCGCAAACCTGGTTCATTAAAATCATATTAAATATTTAATTTTAATTCCAATAACGTTATATTTGGGATGTTTAAGTCCCTAAACCTATTTATTCCAATTAGTAGCGTCCAAATTTATGCCTACATTAAAACTTATATAGTCTGCTTTACACGGATGACCGCTTAACCGCCCAATTATCGTTAACACGGCTAACATTTCGTTAAACATCCCTAGCTAATGATCTGCTAATTGCCACGTTACCTGTTTTAACCCCCTATTAATGCCAATTCCCAGAGCAAATATTAATTACAATTCTTTTTATGTAAAATTTTATTTCTCCACACGACCCAACGCATTTAAATAGCTTATATTACAATGAAGTGTTTTTTTAAATCAAATCATACAAGGTGAGATCCAAAGTAAACAGGACTTTTCAAAAATAGGTATTTCTAGTAAGGCCACTATCGCCAATTATGGTTGGTTTATAAAAATGGTATTAGTCCTAACTTAGCTTTAATTTAACCTTAATCTTAGTCCTAAAAATTTAAATGTACAAAATGCAATGTATAGAACTAGGGCAAGGTTAAGACTTTTATAAACCGATACATTACATTCTCTACATTTGACTCTTTAGGACTAAGATTAAGGTTAAGTTACGGCTAAGTTAGGACTAATACTTTTTTATAAACCAACCATTAATTACTCCAGTCGAATTAGATGATAAAACCTAAACATCTTAGAAAATTATTAGTAGTATTGCACCTTAAACTGAGTAGAATGATAATATCAAAAAAGTAACTTGAAAAAAATGACGTTAAGTTAGCAAATTGCAAATAAGTAAAATAAAGATCGAACGTGGAAAAATCAGTTTTCCAAAATTAGGCATTATCATTGCAGAAAGCAATGCATGTTGATGAAATTTATGGAAAAGACGGTCAATCCAATAACCAACATGTGTGCCAAAAGTCGATTCGATTAACCTTGAAATTTTTGCTCCAGGTATTTATTAATTAATGTTAATATTAATTAGTTTCGTTCGTTTTATTGCAATAAATTGTTAGTTACTAAACGTTTATTTTTGAAGATAATATCGTAGATATAGGTTCTAATTGATCCAAAGAAATATATCGAAAATGAAAAATTTCAAAAAGTGGATCGCGTATAAGGGCGTTATGAACAAATTATCTCCAGGGTCAGGCAAAAGCCGCTCGGTAATTCGCTCTTTTTACATTAAATAGAGTTTATTTTTACGGTAATTAAAAAAATAAAAATCACCTACGCCTCTTTATTCCCCAAGACAGGTTTTTATTTTATTACGTTAATTGTTAATTAACTATTGGACTTATCGGACCGGGATTTTAGAGACATTTAAAGAAAGGGTTAATCCTTTATTTTCAAAAAGTTGATGAATGAACAACTTGCACGCGGGAGGGGCACCTGGCCCGCGTATGCCCGTGAACGCCGCTCTCGTCGCACGGGAGATGTTTTAACCGAATTTGAAACTTTCAGGTCAAAATGCACAATTCTATCTTGGCGTTTTGTAGCATTTGGTGCATCGTATTCGTCGTATTCGGCCAGAATATCGCGCAGAATCTCATCGATTGGCACTATTAACTGTCAATCACTCTCCGTATTCTCCTGATTTGACACCGTGCGACTTTTACCTTTTCGGAGAAATGCATCTGCCGATGAAATGAAAGCGTTTTGTGGATATAGAAGCCATCTAGAAAGTTTGTACCGACATTCTGAAGGTCATCTCACTGTATCGAGTCTGAATCGAATGGGACTATTTTGAATAAAATAAATCGGTGTTACCCAAAAAAGCTTTTACTTCTTATTTTTAAAACGTTCTGTTTACTTTGGATCGCACCTTGTGTATGCACTTTAGATATGAAACATTGACTTTATTAACTGTTAGTAAATAGTAAAAATAAATAATGCAATACTTTGTTATTCGTCTTCCATATTAAATAAAGTCAAATATTATTGTATCTCTCATACAATCACTCTGTAATCTAAAATAAGGAACTGTGTGTACTGAAAACAAATATCTAATGCATAAGATTTGAAATCATTTATATTTGAACTATAAAAATACGTTTAGACATGTGTTAATGCAAGACAAAAGTGTAATTTTTATATGTATCTTTTGTATGTAAGCTGAAGTAATCATAGACGATATGAAGAAAACCATTCAACTCCTCCCAGTTCAAAAACTTGCTAGCAGTTTGGCAAATTTACAGCAGTATAGATCGTTGGCACACTATCTATATTGCAATGAAGTTTGACGAGTTGACCTTTTTCTAAAAAATAAAAAAATAAATCTTTAACTTTTCGGTCATTCTTGGTCCTCTTTTATATTGAGAAACAAAGGTACAAATATATTATATTATGCATAGCAATTTATTTGAATATGGCTAAAACAGAACGGATAGATGGTTCCACAGAGAAATGAATATACAGGGTGTCCGGTAAGTACCTCCTAATCTCTCGGGAGTGTATAGGGGAGGTCAAAATAAAACTAGTCCTTCCTATAATTTTTTTTCCTAATGTGCCCCCTAACGGAGTTATGGAGGGTCAAAGGGGTACCTAGAAATTAACGTTTAGGGTTATAACTTTGAAACCACCCTGTATATTTTAATAAAATTTTCGTACGTTGTATTACACATGGAGCTCTACGATTTGATGCTAAAATCAACTTTTTGCTATTATCAGGTGTCCAGAAACGGACTGGCCCTATCACAATTTTTCTCAAAATTTTGACAGAAGTAATTTTATCAAACTGAAAATATTATTAGATACTCTGAAGGTTTTTCTTTAAAAATGGTACTCTTTATTTATTTCGAATAAATGAACGGTTTGCGAAATAAATCGGTTTTGAAAAAAATTGGTAACAAATACAACAACAATTAAAATTTATTTTTTTTACATATTATTTCATGCATTTAATTTCTTTAACTTTATCAAGTCCAGAAATCTTTGAACGGGTTGGCTATACTTTATGAGCAAGTAGTGACCAATTAAAAATAACATTTGAAAAATAACTTACAAGACATGCAACAAAGAACATTCAACAATGAACAAAGGTACCTAAATGTTACTTCGGTAGATGTTTTCCCGGTGCACTTGAAATAATATTCCGTGATTATTGCGGAGATGGTCACAGTTCTGTGTTACCCTCAGCAGAAGTTCCTCTCTACTATTTACGGGTGTTGAATAAATGTTATTCTTTAAATGACCCCACAGAAAAATGTCTAATGGGTTTAGGTCGGGCGACCTAGGTGGCCATAATACAGGTCCGCCTCGACCTATCCATCGATCACCAAAAACATTCGTCAGATGTTGACGTACTAAACGATCAAAGTGGGGTGGTGCACCGTCATGCATGTACCACATTTCAGTTCTTATTTGAAGGGGCACTTCTTCTAACAAAATATTTAGATTTTCCTCTAAAAATTGCAAATAGAGAGCACCATTAAGTCTTTGCTCCAGAATAAATGGACCAATCAAATGATTCCCGATAATGCCAGCCCACACATTCACAATAATAATATTTTCAGTTTGATAAAATTACTTCTGTCAAAATTTTGAGAAAAATTGTGATAGGGCCAGTCCGTTTCTGGACACCTGATATTAGCAAAAAGTTGATTTTAGCATCAAATCGTAGAGCTCCTACAACGTACGAAAATTTTATTAAAATATACAGGGTGGTTTCAAAGTTATAACCCTAAACGTTAATTTCTAGGTACCCCTTTGACCCCCCATAACTCCGTTAGGGGGCACATTAGGAAAAAAAATTATAGGAAGGACTAGTTTTATTTTGACCTCCCCTATACACTCCCGAGAGATTAGGAGGTACTTACGACACCCTGTATGTATAAAAATGTAAAAAGAAATTAATTCCAATAAAAAATATGTACACTCCGTACAATATTTGTTGAGGATAGAATTACAAGAAAACTATCAGAACTACTATAACAATTTACCGAGGCAGGGGCGTGCCTTGAACTTTTCTCCAATGATTTTCTACCTCGGGGTCGACTGCGGTTAGTTCTAAGAAAGTAACGCAAGGGTCTTCTTGAAATTCTATCAACAAATATCGTACGGACTATATGTGAGTGATTCCTATGGATGTGTCGCTCGTGGATATCGTTTGTTTAAAATAATAACGGTATTCTTATTGAAAATATTCGTGGGTTTGCTCATTATATTCGACACACAGTTCTAATCGACAAATACGATCACAGTTGTTCTGTTGTTGACAATTTATGCTTGTGGCATGGTTGATGACTTGCACTAGCTCCTGTTCAGTACTAACAGGTTGAACTTGTCCCCACAGAAAGAAATGCATCATTGTGCAGTGAATGAATGAAGCCCCCACGGTCTGTATAATTCGTGGACATGTAACATCCAAAAAAGTACAGATAAACAGGATTCTGTACGAACAGGCGAATTTGCAAATATAATTAAGCTATTCTTCTTTCGACCGTGCTAGATTGCACTCTGTAAGCATTAAAGTACTAGCATAAATATACGTACGATAGCCAAAAAATTACATATTTGCAAAATAAAAGAATTGATATAGTATAAAATGTGTGTGCAGCAGAAACGTATATACATATAGTATTAAGTATACGTTACTCGTTAGCCCTGGTGGTAATTAATTTCTCCCTACGCAAAGATATATCTTAAACCGACGTTGTGCTTGATATGGATGGAAAACGTGTGGATTTTTTGGTCCTGAACACGGCTATTTTTAGCATTAAATGTTAGATGTCTAGGGCAAAGTTATGCCCGTTCAAAGAATATTTCGTATAAATTGCTTAACTTATTGGGTACACTAGAAAAGCCATTTACACTTTTCAATGCAGCATCTTATATTACAATATACTTGAGTAGTCGAAGTTGCCATTGTTACATTTTTGCATTGCATTCACGTTTGCTCATGCTAGCTGAGTCATTAAACTAAACTAACACGAAACAAATGGGACAGTCAATAACGTATCTTGATGAGTGGCTCCATGGGTTAAGTACTATTGAATATCTAGTACTTAGTACGTAACATTGGAAATTAAGGTTAACCCCTCCCTATACAGTATGTCCGCAGATTGAGTTTACAAGTCAAATGGGCCAAAAAATTAAAAATACGAAAAAAGGCATTCTTGATAAAAGTTTTTGCTTGTTTAAAAAATACGAATCACTATGACGAACTCCAATTTTGTTGTAGGGTGGGTTAGAAACAGAAAAATGTTATTTTGCGTAAGAGTAAACACACTTTATTTTGCAAGATAGGAAAAAAAGTTTTTGATTAAAAAATGAATAAAAGTCACGTTATCAAAAATTTCATTAAGTATTCTCTAGAACACCTCTAATCAGAGTACTTACTAATTCCTAAAATAATGCGATACGACTTAAGGACAAGCTTGTCATTATCTTTATTTAATGAAGTAATTGTTTAATGTGAAATAGTTCTCATCAACATGCTATCTACTGAGCAAAAGGTTTTTATAATAAAATGTTATGGGGATGGTCATTGGCCATGTATCATATCGTTACTTCATGGAACGATTTAGTGAATAATTTGTATAAATCCCAATAAGTCGGACGGCAATCTGCAAGGTAATAAAAAGGTTTTAAAGAATTGGTTCGGTTTTAAACTTCAAAAAGAAAAAAAAGAGATATGACCATAACGATGCAACCACATTTTAGTTCTGCAGTCTGTTAGAGAAACCTCATGTGGTGTCCCTTAGAAATCGTGCTAAACAGTTGTGAAAAAAAGTCATATTCAGAAGATTTTCAAACAAAATAAAATATTTCCGTTTAAACTACACTTTAATCAAACATTGGAAGAAGGAGATGAAGCGAAAAGACTAGATTTTTGTTTGTGGGTAGGAGATACAATTTTAAATGGAAATGTCGATTTTTATAAGTTTATTATGATTTTTGATGAATGTACATTTTCTACTAATGGAACTGTAGCATCTCAGCACGTCAGGTATTGGTCTTCAGAAAACCCTGACTTTAGAATAATGACATAAAGACAATATTTTACAAAAGTGAACGTGTGGTGCGCTATTTCTATCGATGGCATTATAGGCCTATATTTTTACAATAACACCTGCAATAGAATATCGTACTTAGAAATGCTTGATACATTTTTTAGCGATGAACTCGAAAATTTACCATTAAATTTTTGCCAGAAAATGTATTTTCAACAAGATGGTTGTCTAGTACATTGGGCTCGTGAGGTAACAGAATGGCTTAAACATAGATTTGGTCCAAGATGAATTGGTAGAAATGATTAAACTTTGTAATTTGACCAGATAAGCTTTATTTTCAGAATATCTCTCATCTTCATCTCTACGGATGGTTTAGTCTGCGTATAGCATTATATTTCTAACTTACTTGCGTTGCTGTGAAAGGAAAGTATTGTACAGAAAATATATAAATTGTACCTATACCTACATTAACCAAGTAAAACATAAGTAGGTAACATAAAACTAGATAATTTAGAAGGTAATTTATGTAGTCTGTACATAGCACCATTTTACTTACTGTTTTATTTCTACCTTTCTATAAACTTTTTAGATCTTATCGCAACATTATGCAGTAGTAGCATTCGTAAATAAAATCGAATGTATATTTTCCATAAAGTTCATTTTAAACGACTTTTTTATGCTGTTTGTTTTGCCACAAGAAATATGTTGTAACTCGACATTGTTTACATTATCTGTTTCTAGTATACTCGTGCTAATTTTCATCATCTGTTCAACAAACTAATAAATAAAAGCAAATGATAAAATACTGTAAATTTTCAATAAACATGTCAGGGAATAGACATTATGTCTGGTTTAAATAAACAAGTTCATTACTTCTTGTTATTCAAACTCTTCAATGTGCTAAACCCATAACTTGTAAACAACGAATTTAGATTTGATTTTTTATAAATGTATTAAGTTTCAATAACACCTGTAGCACTTAACAGTTCGATTTCAATTTATTGGCAATATTATAATCCAATATTTCTAAATTAAGAAACAAATAAGTTTCGTTCTTTTATTAGCAGTCTACAGTCATATCATCAATAAAAATATCAATGTAATTAGCAATTACTTATTTAAATTTAAAATTTACGGAATATATAAATTCATTACGTTGAACTTTAAACATATGCAAGATAAACAATAGTATTTGTACAATTATCAACAACACAGGAAAAAATATATTAATAATATTAATAATTAACAAATTGTGTTGTGTTAAATACATACATTCTCTTGCTATTTTGTTATAGGATATAATAAAACAAATAAACAAATAGTAATAAAATCTTAAAATTTCAAAGTTTTTATATGAAAATTTCTATACAATGTAGTTTTTGATACCACATTATTATTACCAATAAATAAATTATAAATAAATAAAAATGAAGTAAATAAAACACATTCTAGTGTAGTCAACAAATAAATATGGAAAATACTGCTAAGAAGAATGATAACAGGTCCTTATAAATAAGAAATTTTGACACAATATTGACATCTTCGAATCTCTCAAGTAAATCCATTTACTGTAACCTGATTTGTACAATTATTCACAACCAGATAGATACTAAAAACAACATTGAACACATCTGCATATACAGGGTGATTCAGAACTTATCCAAAAAAAAATTCTGGATGTACAGGGGACCCTTACAAATACAATTTTGTAAGGAAAAAATCGGAAAGGGCAGTTCGAAAATGATTTAAAAATACACTGGTCCACTGTAAAACTGACCTCGCACAATGCGACCGGCATGGCGGTGTGATAAAAACGGACAAAAACTTTCTATGTAAATAGAATTTTATCGCACCTATTTTATATCGGCAAATTCAACTGCTTTTGCCTTTATTAATTAATACAATTAATTTGTGTTTTTAAATAATAAAATCATTCGACATACCCGATTTTACAACAATTGTTCAAAATCGACCAACGTTTAAACACATTTGGGTCCTTCTTACTCAGTTTCTACGAACTAACACAAATATTGTCTTGCTTCACCATAACACAAATGCTTCACCATAAATTAAAACGATATCCATCAACTCCGAGTTGCTATACACGCAAACCATTTCTGACACTAACTACCCATTTTTGACACTAACTACTAAAAAAATATTGTAAACACAACAGATAACAGGTAAATACTGTTGCAATGACGATTGCAAAATACGATTTCAGTATTCGGAGTCGCTGAGGCCACGTGGCTCTCCACGCGCATTGCAAATGACGCTAGAGACTACAGTTGTCCAGCTATGTAGTCGTTGAATGTACTAAAACTTCAATATTTTTTTTCTCGGAAACTATAAGGATTTTACAATTTTTTTTTTACGATATTAACTCCATTTCTCATGCCGCATCTATTCCCAAATTTTTTTGGATAAGTTCTGAATCACCCTGTATAACAGGACTAAAGTTAACTAGAAATAATCTAATACAATAGATGTAAAAATTAGATAGGTACGTGTGTAACGAAGAATCTCATAATGCGTATGTCAAGGTCAGAATAATTTCTATTCAAATATAAGCACAACATTATTGTGGTAAAATATATTTTTGCAAATATTTTTACCATACCTATATTACTTTGTACTACAAACACAAAGATTGATATAAATTGTATAATTCAATAGAACAGTATCATTAAAGTTTACTGATACAAAAAGTAATACGTTTGTTGTGTAATTAACGTAAATAATTTGTATGCATGATTTCAATTGTGACAGTATTTTGCACAAAAAGGAGCAAGACAGTAATATAGTGACTTCTTTTCTTCCTGTAAAAAGATATACCTACCTACATTGAGATATGCAGACAACAGGACGAAATAACTAAAAAGAACTATTTTAAAATCTGTTCTATTTAAAAATTCCAAATATTTTAGTTAACATATAAAAGGGACCGAAAAGAAAACCCATAGCAAATTATGCAAAAAATCTAAACATATGAGATGAATAAATATAACAAGATACACAATAAAATTATCATTGACTTCCATTATCGAGACATTATTATCGAAAGTTTCATTAATAATTGTAAATATTTAAAGAAAAAAATGATATGGATTCGAGAATAAAACTGACCTTTTATATAGTACATTTTTATATAAAATCTGAAAAAAAGAACATGTAGATAATACTCGGTTTTAATATACACTGAAAAAAATAGATATGTAGCGAGTGACAGATATAAGGTCGGTTGGTATTTAACTATTTAACACCAGCATAGCAATCAGTTAATCTACTGATAGTAAAACTACATCAACACGTAGGTCGAGTATCCACAAAAAGAAGTAGGCAACTAATTATGTGAGTGGGTATGGATAAAGGTACATTTCCAAATAGGACATTCTGCTCCGATTGAGAGCCATACGATCTATCACTGTGTCTCGACTGGGTACCTATAGTACTGTCTAAGATCTGGGTTAAGCAATTGTATTATTAATAAAATGTAGAAACAATCTTAAATATTTCAAACAAATGAAGCATAACTGAAGCACGGCCAGTGAAAATGCATGCTGCATACCAGGGACGCTTTCATAGCAATGACACGATCCGATTCTTTGTTGAAAACTGATTTTCGTATATATGGTGATGTATGGATTTATACACCAATTGTAGTATACCTACCCCGTTGTATCTCTGTCATGTCGCGTCCAAATGTAAAAATCACATAATCGACAGGCCAAGCTCCAGCTGTGCTTCGCGTGTTGACAATATTTGTCTCAATAAACAAGCGAAGCACAGCTATAGAATTTTTTTAATAGAACTTAGTTCATTCATGTACTTTCTGCACATAAAAAAAAATTAAAAGTAAATATATTTTTCAACTGGCGAGATTACGCAGCAAATGTCAATGATAAATTTGGAAATTAGATAGATTTCTCAGAAATATTTGATAGTTGTTGCAATTAGAGATAAATATAAATAATTGGTAAACAAGAAAACCGTTTTCATGTATTTTTAGCTCATGTTTAAATTGTGACGAAATTAAATGTTAAATTGTTTGTTTATTAATTTTATTTACATTTTCACTTCATTTAATTCCAGAGAAACAAAAGGAGAAATTAGACAATTTTATATTATCGACTCTCGGTGTATTTATTCATATGATTTTCAGATATGAAAAAGTTACTTAAAAGTAAATAAAAAGAAAATTATTTTATTTCATATTAAAGATGCTAAAATACTAGTAATATAACAAATGCTGCTATAAAAATTATGAATAAATTTTGGGTTATATACAAGAATCCAAGTTTAGTTGATGAGTGAAATTTTCAGTAATATTAATAAATGCTATGAAAATTATAGATATTCCGGATAAATCGGAAGTGGTTAGTCTCCAGTGTGTTTGGTTTTTCGTATTAACACTTTAAAATACAAGTAGGCTGGAGGAATAAAGTAAGATTATTTAGGGTCATCATTTGGCAACTATTTATTTCATTACCTGCAGCACCTGCCCTGCTATGATGGAAAAAAATAATACCATAGTACTATTATGTATCCTAAAATACTTGTTGTTATTTCTCTACCTGTCGATAAACTTGAAGGAAACAAAAACAAACACCGTAGGTCCAAATCATGAGAAAAGAAAATATCTGATGGTTATTTTTCTTCGCGCTAATAATCTTAAAAAGCAAAATATACTTTGTGGTATGAATCTAGTATGCCATGAAATTAACAACAGGACACCGTAGGACTATTCTACATCCTCCAAAAAATAGTAACATTGATGGAAAAATGTTGGTTACTAAATGATAGTTATGTCATTAATGGAAAATTTATATCGTTACTGTTATTAGCTTTTATACTTCTTATATTTAATTTTTTTACTGTACAAAACCTTTCAACCATCGAACTAAATACTTTTTCTTGTTGCTCCAATCAACTGTTTTCGATTTTATGACATGCTAGACGTAGGTACACAACAAAATTTTATGTTACATTTTTATATAAAGTTATCGACGTGTAAAGCATAACCAATAGATATCTTCAAATTTGGTATACAACTATTTTGAATCGCTTACAATAATATTGCTGTCTTATTTTCTCTTAATAAAAAAATGTTTTTTTCTAAGAAATGCATCTACATAAAAGATCATAGCAGGTATACATTCGTGGCAATGAGAAATTCAAAGTTGCCAAATGATTACCTTCAAGACCCATTCATAAAAAAAAAATCGCTTCGCTTGATTACGTCGATATACTTATATTTAAAAACCAAACACATTTTTAGTCTAAAAGCCAGATAGGGTTCCGTGGCCAATCAGAGTGTCACGGCTGCAAACAACTTATTCTTAAATGTTTTGATCTCCTGAATCCAAAAAAATTGTTCGCATAGCCTGAAAGTGGTCAGTTTAATTGTTATTAACAAATTAAATGTTTACGTGACTGTAAAAAGTTTATTTTTATAGCTAGTACAATTGTTTATACGTTAATAGTTACGTTTTCTGATAACAAACATATAATTTTTAGTGCAAATATCTTACATTTTCCGCGCGCTCTATTTTACCATATCTTTGGTTCTATTGAACGGATTGAGACGCACATCTGATTTTAAAGCTTGAACTTTATTTTACAAGATAGGTAAGTTCCATCTATTAATTTATTTATTTAACAATTAATGGAAGCTTAGTAATGTGTGAAATTTCAACAAAAATGCTGGTTTTATTTGTTTATAAGGCTTGTTTTATTATTCAACTTTGATGAAAAGCCAAAAAAGTTACCGGATATTGTTCCTGGCATCCTAACAATTATTTCATGCTTTATAGTTATTAGTTTTCCTTTATCAAATCCCGTGAAGAAGAACCGCGTTCTATTTTTAATTTTCAAAAAAATATATGTTTGTTCTGAGAAAAATTGTACTAGCTATAAAAATAAACTTTTTACAGCCATTTAAACATTTAATTTGTTAATAACAATTAAACTGACCATTTTCAGGCTTTGCGACCAAAATACTTAGGATTAAGTTGTTTGCAGCCGTGACTCTGTGATTGGCCACGGAACCCTATCTGGCTCCTAGACTATTTATATGTCGCGCCAAGATCTGATTACTACGGATGAATATTCAAATTCATTTTCCTCGTGATCTATGCATTTTAACAATATGAAACAAGTAGGTATATATTTTATGCTTAAAAATCAATGAAAATTTTAAATATGTACTATTTCTACTTTACACAGTGGCGTAACAATAATTTTTTATAAAAAGGCCGAGAAAATGAAGTTTTCATCTGTTGCCTTTTTCTATTTGCATGAAATTGTACCTGATGACCTGAAGACTATTAGAAAATTACTAAACGATTTTTTTTACATTACAATATGTTACTGTTAATGAACCTGTTACTGTTTAATAATATTATAATATATTTCAAATACTTTTTAACGTGTGACGTGGAGAATCAATATTAGGTCTTACGGGTCAGTTGAATGATAAACAGTGGGAGATCAAGAGCGGATAAATCTTCAGTCAAACACGATTTGTCATATGAATGGGTTCGGCCTTTCCATTGTATGAGCAAGTTAATTATTGTTTGTTATTTTAGTGCCAACAAAGGACGGTAATTGAGAGCTTTGGCTCAGATATGGCAGGTGTAGATATATGGATGGAATTGTTTGTTTAGCCCGAATATGTTAGCAATTAATTGAATTCCTCTCTGCACCATTCGAGTCCTCCACAAATAATTTTGAGGCATTGTATTCAGACTGTTCAGACAAAGGTGTACAGATATTTTTCATACGTTATTACGGAATTACGTAAAATTACAAATCTATCTTCATCTGTACACGACTCAAATTTTTTCCAAATTTCATAAGATAGATAAAAAATCGGTCGTTTAAAAAATATAGTTTGAAATAAGTTTGATTTATAACTACAATTTCGAAAATGTAGAAAAGCGTCTTGTCGATACTACAAAAATAAAAAATAATAGTTAAAAAAAATAAAAATGTTATTCAGGATTCACACTTCATCAAAATCAACTTTTTCAGGTTTTCCGTGGCCACTAGCAAAATTTTTCCTGATCAAGTCCGGCAACCAGACATCACCATCTCTAATGGTACTATGTATTGTCCAATAGTTCTACATCCAATTACAGGACAAATTAGAGAATAAAATTGTAATAATAAAATTACAAGTGAAATACGACTAATCAGTCTTCGATTGATGTTATTCTATGATAAAAGTTAAAAATCAGCAAATAAAAGGTCTTCACGTCATATGCTACTGCTTAGGTCATTGATAAAAAGGAAAGTAGTGGTCCCATGTTAGAGCCTTGGGGAACCTCCGATATGGCCTCCATATGATAAGACCTATGACCTTTGTATATAACGTTCGAATACATAAGTAAGACGCAAAAAGTGATAAGAGAGAATCCGTAAATCTAAAATCAGACAATTTTTGTATATTAAATCATGATCCAACCTGTCGAAGACCTTAGTAAAGTCCGTGAATATTACCTCGACTTGACCACAATCGTCTATGACTTCAGAAATATGGAGTTAATAATATATGTAAAATAAGAATAGAATATGTGTAAAATACAATAATATAGAAGGTACTCCTGTACTGAATTATTGAACGTCACCTCATTCAGTTATTTAATTTTAAACAACCTTATAGCTGTTTTACATTGACAATTTATTGATGAATAAATTGACGAAGTTCTTCATGAAGTTCTTCATGAATTAATTCACGAATTTATTGGTAAACAGTGTGGTTTTACACTGTTACAACTTTGTCAAGTTTTTTGACGTATGAATCAGTTCTACCAATGAATAAAAGAAGCAAATAAATTTCAAAAATGTCACCTTTCTACTCATAATTGTAGTGATACAACAGCGGTATCGTTCTGACACATATTATATAAATATTAGTTTTTGTAAGTAACAATGTAAAACTAGTACGATGCCACACAATTATTTACATATTCCAATAACATAACCTCATTACTGATCTGAGGCTGGAAATCTGTTGGGTTGGTACTTCCGAACTTCACGAAGAAATTGACGAAAATTAGAACATGCTTTAATTCGTCAAGAACTTGATGAATAAATTGATGAAGTTGTTTGACAGCTGATTTGGAGCAATACACTTGTCCAATTTCTTGATGAAGCCACTTCATCAATTAATTGATCAATAAATTGTCAATGTACAACAGCTTTTATGAGTTTTTGAAGTAAACTTGTGGCATTTTTAATGGTTCACCATGTTTATAATTATAATGATACAAGACTAGATGGGCCTATCTTTAATAAGACGCAATAGTCATCAGAACATCTTTCTGTAATTAGAGATAAATCCGTCAAATCATACATTATTGTAATTCTGAAAAACATTGTATTCGAATGTGACATACTCTGTGTAAAAAAATCGGTGTGAGTGAAAGCATTATTGGATACATTTTCACTCAATATTGTGCATTTTGATCTATTTACTCATTTGTGATTATATTTAAACTAAAACTGAGTACTTTCACTCAAATATAGGTACTCCTTAAATAAATTCTTCACGTAAACTCGTAATTGGTGCACTTGTACCTAAATCAGAGTAAATGTCCTCATTACTCAGTGAGTTTAAATATACATATATTAATTTCGAGTAATTTGAATGGAGCCGTGAAGATGGCACCACTTACATATTCCTTCTGTAATCTCGACCAAAGTTGATAGGGGCCCGTTAGATGTTCCAGAAGAAAGGGATCGAATTAATTTCAACATTGTATATCCTAATTAATCATTTATGAGTGATTTATTTTTGTACACAATATTTAGTTAATTAAATTAAAACCAAGTCTGAGTAAAAAATGGCTCAATAATACCTAGTTAAATTTAAATCATATTAGAGAAAAAGTCAACTCTAAATTGGTTTTATATACTCAGAATAGAGTTGCTCAATTGATAGTTAGCAGAAACTCGGATTTGAGTAAAACTCAGTCATTTCTGATGCAGTAGTTTCATTCAGTTGTACTCATACTTATAGTTTAAAAATTTCACTCAATCGGATGTGGAGTGAAATCTGAGTGAAATTTTTTTACAGTGTAATATTCAAAATTTTTCATTTAAAAAATTATTCACGCTATCTAAAAACACCCTATATAAAAGTTGTAAATATGGCATAATAGTAGCTTAATAACATCTAATAATTAAAATATTGAAATGTATAATTTTCATGAGTACCTTTTAAAAATCGTTAATGATTTTGGGTAGATATATTTTATTTATGCTAGTGGTAAGCCACACAAATAAAATGAAACAAATGTGTATCTAATGGGATATATTCGTATAAAGTTTGAAAAAATTTATATTATAAATTTGATACAGACACAGGCCAATAAAAATTTTCTGTATTCTTCATATTAACCAAAGGTAGTATTGAGATAACTGCATAGTCAGTAGGTATAAATGATACTTGCCCCTGACAAGAAATGTAAACGATGAAATTATTTTTACTCCTCGAAGGTTTCTGCATATCAAAATCTATAAAAAGTGATAGGTCTGATGTAAAAACCAAAAAAAAAATTTTTATCGGCCTGTGTTATTGAAAACTCACTAGAATTCTATTCAGAAGGCATTGATAAATTATATTTCAAGATAATTAAAATGTGCAGGTATATGAACTGCTACTATATATAGCATAATATAAATGTAAATAATAGCAAATATTATTTTCCACTTATCCTTATCACGTCTTATATTTACATGAAAAATGAGTGATTAAATATAACGCAATCTGTTCCTTTAATTTTGTTATATTTGGAATAATTTGCAATAACATTAATATGCGTTTTCATGGTCATCTCAAATAATCGTATTCTAGATATATCAGTGGATTTTACGTAGATCTTAAGTTTCCAAGAAAAATAAGATAAAAGAGGTTAGGGTCAAGATTTGACGTTTAAAAAATCAAGCAGCTGCAAAAATATGACTTTCAATGAACTATTTATTTATCCATTTCAATTTATGCGGTTAAAACAAGAAAAATTTAATCTCTCCTTGGCGATATCCTGCAGATTTCAAGAATTTAATTTTTATTAAAACACAGCTTACTTTGATGAATTTTTCCTTAGATATTTAATACCTTTTTAAAAATATGTTCTATGTTATTATACAGTGTGTAAAAACGGCTGAGAGATGTAAATAGTACTTGGCTTTATTTATTTTATTTAAAAAGTAGTTAGACGTGTCTTCACTTTAATCAATAATTACTTAGACATGATTTTACGTTTTATCATTTAATTTAAAAACGGTGCTAGTAATTTGCAGCAGGAATCTTTCCAATATATTACTGAGTTAAATTTGAAGAAGTTTGGAATAAAAATTTAATTAATTAATTAAATACAAATTATTATGCCTTTGAAAGTTTGCACTCTTTGTGCAGGGTGTCCGGTAAGTACGTGTACAATGGAAGATATAGAAAGATAATTTCTAAATGTTTACATATCTTGTCATCCATTGCATTAATGCATTAATTTTGTATTTGTTTGTGTCCAACCTGTGCAAAATCTAGAAATTGATTTGAACATATTAAAACTGAGCTTATCCTAAAACATAAGTATTTCATCACTCACACAATGTATGCAGAACTGAAACTGTGTAAAATTAGAAAATGGTGTAATAATTAAAAATTTACAAAAAAAATCACAATAGCTGCTGTTTGCTTCTATACAAAATTTTATTCTTCGCAAAAAGTTAGGGAGGAGTCGTTTTATGGTTTATGCATATAGCTGCTCTCCATTCTCCACAGAAGAATGCAATTGTGAATTCCAAAAATAAAATCGACTAAGGATGTTCCGATCGACCGACACGGTAATTGCTCTTGTAAATATTGTCGATTAATGGTAGATTGTCTAATAAATGTAACAATGTATCATTAAAAAGAAACGAAGATATAGTTTTGTCCATTTAACCAGTTTGGTAATATAATAAAACTGGCGATGATCCCAGCCTCCACTCTAACTATAAGTTTTGAATTCATGTTGATAAGAGGTTATCTTTAACGGCAAGAGGACTTTGATTAGTGTAAACATAGCATAAAGGTAACCTAATAAGAAAACAATTTTTTATGATGAAATTTATATTACGGATTTGTTTATTTCGTATAAACCGGAAGTATATCTTATACTATGTTTAGTTGATCAATGTATAATAACTGTTTCTTTCTAATACTTTGCTACTGCTAGTTCTCTTTCTAGACGTCTATATAGTACTCATTTTAGGATTATCCTGAATCTAATGCAAAATTGATTCTTCCATCTCTGCAGTTCTTGTTGTACGATGACGTCCTAGACTTTTATTTTTCCGTTGAAAACTATAACTTTCGCGAAAGCGTCTTTCAATATTTTCAAAGGTTTAATGGTTGGGCACTCAGCGATTTCTGGAAAATGAAGTAAAATGCAATATTTGTTATTACATTAACCAGCGCAGCTTATAAAACCAATGGTATTATACACACATTCATCAAGAATTGACAGGTACAATAATTTTTAAAAATCAAACTGAGATAACAGATAAATACAAAATCGGTGACTACTAGCAATTTATTGAGTACTGTAGCATGGTTGGAATGATATGCTGAGGTTAACTTCTCTCCTTGCACTTATCTTTCCATGCGTCGGATTTGTGTTGGTTTCCTATATTTCCATCCACCCACCATTTCACGTTTTCTTATTTTCAGTAACTGCTTTCATCTCCTTTACCATTGCTCTTTGTTTTTCCGCCTCTGATATTTGCTGTATCCGTTATTTTCTTTGTTTAGGTATGTTCAGCAGCACGTTATGGGGAAATTAGCCTCCATCGACCTATTTTCAGTCCAGCTTTCTATGGTATTTTATAGTATACAGTCATTCACATAACATTATATCCTTCTTATCTTTTTTACCTTTCTATCTAGAGAAATATTTTAAAGAGGAATATTTTTAAAAATGTGTTGCCATTTTAAAGCGATATATAAAAAACAATTGATTTTTACATTTGTTTTTTTTTTAATGGGGAACCCTACATATTGTCGTTTTCTCGATTCCTCTCTTTTTTGATTAAAGTGTTATACAGGGTGTAACTAAATAAGTGTAAAACATTTAAGGGGGTGATTCCTCATCGAAAAAAAGATAGGATCTTTCATATAAAGAAACTTCATTGGAGCATCCCTTGTTAAGATACAGCCCCTTAAAGGGGGTACATAAAATTTGTTTAACAATTTTTTTCACAAGCACTAAACAAGTTACAATATTGAAATTAACCTGACATTTTCTACTACCAAAAAGACACTTAGCCAGTAATTTATTTGGTTTACCCCATGGTAGTAAGGGGTGGAAAACGCAACCCCTAAAATTTATTTCCAACGTAATTTTTTGTCTTATTATTTTTTTACCATTTAAAAAATTATTTCCGATAGCCTGTTTCATTCTAAAAAAAAATGTCTCTTGAATTTTTTGCCCAAATTAAACCAGTTCGCAGTAAAAAATTATTTTACGAACAACTACAGAGATACATCGTCATAAATGCGGACTGGATTTACTGTTATTTTGTAGTTACTACCTGCATTAAATGATTAAAGGGGAATAATCAAAACTAATTTAATAATAACAAAACATACAACATGTAGAAATCATAGTAAATGTTCAATATGTCTACCTTCAGACATTACGCATGCGTCTAGACGTCGGCGCATTGAGCCACGTATTCGCTCAAATATTCCTGGAGTCTCTCTAATTACCCTGCACGCATCGATAATGCGGTTTCTTAAGTCCTCTACATCGCGAACAGGAGTACGATAAACCAAATGCTGCAAATGGCCCCAAGTAGACAAATCCAGAGGATTGAGATCCGGGGATCGAGCGGGCCAATTCTGTGGTCCTCCTCGACCTATCCACTGATTTGCATATGTTTCAGTTAAATGCTGACGTGCTACTTGACTAAAATGGGCGGGAGCCCCATCATGCATAAAAACCATATCCCTTCTGACGCCCAAAGGAACTTCCTCCAGCAGTACGGGATGCACTTCTCTTAAAAATTGAACGTATGCCTCACCATTTAATCGAGGAGGTAGAAAATGAGGCCCAATTAAATAATCCCCAATAACTCCGACCCACACGTTAAGAGAAAACTGTTCTTGATGGTTAGTTTCGACAATAGCGTGAGGGTTTTCATCAGCCCATATGTGGTAATTATGAAAATTAATAATCTTGTCCCGAGAAAAACTACATTCGTCTGTGAATTCGATCGTCTTCAGAAAGTCACGATTTCTTCTAATCATTTCCAGCATCCAATTGCAAAATTCAAGACGGTTCGGAAAGTCTCGCGGTAACAGTGCCTGTACTCGTTGCAGATGGTAAGGGTATAAGAGATGTTCCTTTAAAATTCGAAATACCGTCATATGATCAACATTTAGCTGGAAAGCAATCTTTCTAGTACTGGTAGTAGGTTGTTCTTCTATCAAATTAAGTACTGCTGCCTCAAGCTGTGGTGTTCTTACTTCTCGATGGCGACCACAATCCTGCGTTCTTTTGTTGAATGAACCATATTCACGTAATCGTTGATGAAGTCAGACAAATATTCTATGTGAAGGATGCTGCCGTTGAGGATACATTTCAGCATATCTTGTAGAAGCTTCTAACCCATTCCCCTGCGACAGACCGTAAACGTAATGCATATCAGCCATTTCCTCATTTGTGTATGCCATTTTAATAACAAGTGAATTATTAAAGTAACAAATTAAGAACAGAACAATACACAATTAGTATTACTTCAATTTCAAAAATTTACAAACTGACAGCTTGATTCCAATTTAATTGTCAGTATCGCTAATGGCGGCCTACTAGATAAATTAGTTTCGTATTTTCGTTTTATGGCGATATGTATCTTGTTCGTAAAATAATTTTTTGCTGCGAACTGGTTTAATTTGGGCAAAAAATTCAAGAGACATTTTTTTTTAGAATGAAACAGGCTATCGGAAATAAATTTTTAAATGGTAAAAAAATAATAAGACAAAAAATTACGTTGGAAATAAATTTTAGGGGTTGCGTTTTCCACCCCTTACAACCATGGGGTAAACCAAATAAATTACTGGCTAAGTGTCTTTTTGGTAGTAGAAAATGTCAGGTTAATTTCAATATTGTAACTTGTTTAGTGCTTGTGAAAAAAATTGTTAAACAAATTTTATGTACCCCCTTTAAGGGGCTGTATCTTAACAAGGGATGCTCCAATGAAGTTTCTTTATATGAAAGATCCTATCTTTTTTTCGATGAGGAATCACCCTCTTAAATGTTTTACACTTATTTAGTTACACCCTGTATATTTGCTTTGATTATTTGCAGAATATTTTGAAAGGTGTTTTATAATACCTTCATCTATGCAAGTTTTTTAATGCCTTGTTACCCATTTCTTTGATAGTACTAACTTCGTCAATATTTTCCCTCTTAGGTGACAAATTATTAGATCTTTCTTTGGTTTCTTTATGTTCCACAACTCCCTCACCCCCTCCCCCTAGAACGAACTCCATTGAATTCCCACTCCATGGGAATCATAAAATTAATCCTTTCCTAAGGATTTATTTTAAAAAAATGTCCTATGTAAAAAACACGATGAGGGTACTGTGAAACACCTATTATAGTATAGTATTTTTTTCTTAATAATAGCATTTAAAGGTCTATTTAGTAAATTTGATAATATATAATAAATATTGATAAATTACTGAGGACATTTTCACTCAATATTGGGCATTTTGACCATTTTACTCATTTGTGAGCATATTTAAATTAAAACTGAGTAGGTACCTTTACACGTAAACTCGTATTTGGTGCACTTGTACCTAAATCAGAGTAAATGTCCTCATTACTGTTAGTGAGTGAGTTTAAATGTACATTAATTTCGAGTAATTTGAATGGCACCATGAAGATGGCACCACTTACATATTGCTTCTGTAATCTCGACCACAGTTGATAGGGGCCCGTTAAATGCTCCAGAAAATTGTGATTGCCAGGAGAACAGGCCTTAGCCGACAGCGGTGGGCCTCAGCTGGCGGTTCTCAGCTAGCGGGTCTCTGCCAGGACAGGAGATCATTTATGAGTGATTTATTTTTGCACTCAATATTTAGTTAAATAAAAACTAAGTCTGAGTAAAAAATGACTCAATAATAGTTAAATCTAAATCATATTATAGAAAAAGCCAACTCTAAATTGTTTTTACATACTCAGAATGGAGTCAAAAGTCATCAAATTGATAGTTGGCAGTAACTCGGATTTGAGTAAAACTCATCACTCATTTCTGATGCAATAGTTTCACTCAGTTGTACTCATACTAATTTCACATAATCGAGTGTGGACAGAAATTACAATACATTATTGAGAAAAATTGAGTGAAATTTGAGTGAAATTTTTTTACAGTGTAGCGGAAAAGAATAAATATACACTGATTCCATGGAAATCATGATTTTCTCCGTTATGGAGGATCAGTAAATAAAATATTGTGCAAAACGTCAAAACAAATACATGACGTGTACTACAATTAAAAAAGGAGAAGATTTCAATAAACGTCAAATATATAGGTTGTCCCATTTAAAAATTTTGGTTTATACCTTCGAGACGCAACAGTCAATTATTTTTTTATAAAATTTTTTCATATCAACAACAAAATTTCCTACAACTTTGGTCTATACTATTTTTTCCTAGATAGAAAGGTAGAAAAGATAAGGTGAATAAGATAATAAGGATTGTTATGTGACACCCTAACAGAGTGTTTCTAAAATAGGGTTCCAAACTTCTGCTACGTTTATAACTCATTAAAATAAGCCAAAAAGTACCTATTAACATGTGCCCTAAAATGCACCCTTAGGAAGTTATATTCCCTTAAAAGGGCTCAAACAAAACTGTTTTTTTTTCTACTTAAATTTTCCACTCACCACTTTTACTAATTAAACATTGCAAAGCTCAATTGACAGTTTATCAATAACTTAAATTGTTAAGCGTTCTGGCAACGTCAGTCTTTTATTTGCCATGGTAAACAGATTTTTGTAAGTTTTGGCCTAATAACTAAGTAGTAGTAATTAAGAGCAGAGTATTTTCAAACTCAATTTACTCGAAAACCATTGGAAATATCGATTTGGACAAAGATAATATTTACGTAAATTGTTAAGGTTTTTTTTAAATCTGTAGGGAAAATTGTAAAAAAAATTAAATAAAAAAAATTACGGGCCGAAAACCCCCTTAACCAACCTAAATAGGACGCATATGATTTGCATGTCGAAAAACGGAGTAGCTCATGTTATTTAACGTAAAAAGTTATGTAAGACCCATACATTTTTTTCTATTTATTTGCGACCGTTTTGTCAATAACAGAAAAAAAAACAGTTTTGTTTGAGCCCTTTTAAGGGCATATAACTTCCTAATGGTGCGTTTTAGGGCACATGTTAATAGGAAATTTTTGGCTTATTTTAATGAGTTATAAACGCAGCAGAAGTTTGGAACCCTATTTTAGAAACACTCAGTATAAAAAACCGATGTCATAGGTTTATAGACAAGCATTAGCATCTCGAAAACGAACTGTTTTGTAAAGAGCATCAACAAGCTCATAAACATGTCACCAAGGGTATTATAAAACAGGAAGACTATGACAAAAAATAAGACATGCAATTTATATCAGCAGTCTTATATAACAAATGTGAATAAACAATTAATAATTCTTGTGATTTAATGACTTTCTCGACTCTCGCAAATATGCCACTAAATACTGACATATTTTGAAAGCGAATTTGAAGTATCTATACTTGCTTTTGAGATGGATACCTACACAAGTCAAGTTTTCAATAACTTAAGCCGATGTGAAATATTTCAGCTATTATAAATATTTCCAATCTCATAGTTGCTTTCATCTATCATACCTAGAGTATGAATATTACATTCCACCCCTTTAGAGGTATTCGCTGCTGTATCTGCTTTAGTGAGCTTGTATGGCGGACGAGTACTACACAATAATACGTGTAAAGAGAATCGAGAATACGATGTAGATAATAAATAGCTGTGTGACAGACAGCATGGCGTATACTTAATTCAAGTTTTACTTGACAATGCCGAATCTGAATTGTTACGTCTCTATACAATTCCAGGGTAATCTCCAGTTTTACTACAGTAACAAATCTTTTATGTCGCCGAACTTCATAAAACGGCGTTTACAAAGGCTATGCGTTTATTACGTTTACTTCTAAATTGCATAGCTCTGCCCAAGTTTAAGCGGAGTTTATGGACAATCTACACTTTAACAGATTGCGTTTACTACAGTTTGTTTTATAGTTTTAACACACATTAGGTCGGTCACTTTATTGTTCGCGAGTAAAAATAACATATACGAGGGGTGTGCCGCTAAGCGCTTTTAAATTCTGATGAACACTTTTAACTGCAGTGCAGTCTTCTTTGATTTATACCACCATTAGTATGATGTAACAAAACTAGAAAAAAAGAATGTTCGCATTTCAAAAATTTGTTTGTGGTTTAAATTTGAAATAAAAATAATAATATAAATATATTCCAGTATAGACAATAATGCGATACATGGGGTAGGGTAAAGTTCCATGGGCGTATCATTTTAAAGGATTTTATTTGTTAAATATAGAATAACAAATAGATGTCGATTTTGGTAAACACTGGATTATACGTAAAAATTTATTTTCAGCTTGGTATATACAACAGATTGGTAGGTACTTTTTAATTTATTCTAGTATTCAGAACTTCTACCCTGTAAGCCAAAAAGGCCTAATACCACCTGCATATTTTTTCTTTCTTTTTATGTGGCTTTTACGAAAGGTCTACTTACGTTGTGTTGTAATGAAGGGTGACACAAAATCAGCACAACCACAAAAACTGTTAAAAGTACAAATGTCCATGAAAAATGAGATGCTTCACTGATAAGATGCCCTTCGCAGACAAAAGTGGCTATCTGATGGTGACCTTGGATTTTACCTTGTCTTTGACCTTCAAGGTCATTTGAAGGTCAAGTTAAGTTTTTTAAATGGGAATCCCTATTTTTTATTGCGAATTTGGAAAGAGAATTTTACGTTTAAGGCAAGGTAGCGTGCAGTCCCGACCAGTTAAGGCAAGGTGGTGTGTATACCCGACCAATTAAGGCAAGGTAGCGCGTAGTCCCGACCAATTCTTATGTCCGTCTAGGAATCTGCCAAAATGTTGATAGATAACATTTTGACCACAGGTTGTAAGCCTTGTCTTAACTGGCCGAGATTTTTAGTCATTCCTTAACTGTGCGGGATCGTTAGGCTTGCCTTAACTGGCCTGGCTATCTCCTTGCCTTAACTAGCTGGAATCGCTAGCTACCCTATTCTTGAAAAATCTTTTTAAAATGACCTTCAAACACTGGTTCAAGGCCAAGAGCTTGATTATGGTCATATTCGTACATTTGTTTTTCCGTTCTTCCTAACTTATCAAAAAAATAATAGTTAATATAAATAAATTAACCTGACCTTGACATGATCTTGAGGGTCATTGTCAAAGTCGTAGTCAAGGTCGTACTTGAAGGTTAAATTTCAGCTCTTTCCAAATCGGTAATATAAAATAGGGGTTACCGATGAAAAAACAACTTTGCCCTTGAAATTATCTTGAAGGTCATTGTCAGTCATAGTCAAGCTCATTTTTGGACGTAAAATTTCCTACTCTTTCCAAATCCGCAATAAAAAATAGGGGTTCTCGTTTAAAAAATTTAACTTGATCTTCAAATGACCTTGAAGGTCAAAGTCAAGGTCAAATCCAAGGTCATCATCAGAGAGCCAGGGAAAAATCCTTACACTTTTGTCTAGAACATTTTTTCCCAAAATGCATTCGTCGAAAGTTTTTCTGCCGGACCGGGACTTTTGGAAAGCCCTTTATAACTTCTCATATGTCTTTTATGTCTCCACCTCCTAAAATACCTCTCTAAAACTCGTTTGCCCACATTATCGGTGAACATATCATCTGATCTATAGTAAAGCATATGTAATATCAATTTTTTTTCGTCTCTTTCTGAAATTAAGGTCAGCACATCCATTGTCCACCGTACGTGGATCACGCTAACCTAATTAATCATGAGTTAGCTATAACTATTAACAGCTGGGGGATGGCACAGGAGAGGCTTAGTCTAGTAATTAATTTCAAACGCGAAGATCTTAGTCACAATACCATAAGTGAAAACCTTGTTTACATAAACAACGGAACAAAAGCACATTAGTACAAGAAATTGCCAGAGATATCTCAAATGACGGTAATAGGCGAAAGTACTACCAAATCGATTTAAGTAAACATAAAATTTATGGGAAATATATTATGATCGTATTTACATTTCTTAATCTTATCCTGCCTCTTCTTTTCTGAGATTAAATCCGTTACTACAAAATCTGTCAGCTTCTGTGAAAAAACATCAGATTAGGCTTTCTACAAAATTGTATTCAAAACTAAAGTTTAACGGCAAAAAAGTTATATTTTGTTGGTATTTTTTAACGTTTTATTGTAAATGTTAATTAATATTTGCTTATTTTACATTTCTACAAGTTTAACTAATTATAAATAAAAAATGTAACGAATTGAGTATCTGTCAATCCGTGGTATTGTCACTAAGAGTCCCAAAACTTCAGCGCCACTGAATATTTTAGAAATTGGATAAATATACAGGGTGATTCACAAATGGTGACCAAAAATGAAACCTCGTATTCTTTGGTGAATTTTAGGGGAGTATTTCCTTTAAATTTTTTATTTAGGACGCTTCGTTAAAAAGATAGAGGATTTTAAACTTCAAAAAATATTTTTAATTTTATTAAATAATTTAAAAATTAGTAATTGAAATTATTTGAAATTGGGGGCATGTATTTATATAAACATTGTTCAAAATCTGAGGGCTTTTCCTAAAATTTACATGCTCCAGTGGCGGAGATACAGGGTGTCGGTGGCATATTTTTCTAAATAAAACAACCATGTTATTTTCGGATTCGTCTTTCAATTTTCTACAAATTACTGAATAAAACTTAAAAAGCCAACTGAAAACACTTTTACTTACATGACATGACAAGCACTAATCATTCGGTTATTTATTCGAATAAAGAAATTAATAACATTAGACATCATTTTAATGATTTAATTTGAGTAAATGCTCAAAAATACCTCCATTACCACGAATACAGGCCCGACATCTTTTTAGTAACGAAAATGTAATTTGTTCGAAATTCATTGTTGCTTGAATCTGATGAAAATCATTATTTATTCTTTCTTCTAACTGCTCAGAATGTCAAAATTGCTATCGCAGCTCACTATGTAATTTTAAAAAGCATTACATTCGAATATCGAAGTGTGTTCTCGGTTCGTTTTTTAAGTTTCACAGACATAAGAGAGTAGTAATTTGTAGAAAATTGAAAGGCGAATCCGAAAATATCATGGTCGCTACCGTAAAGCAGTGGCATATTATTTGATTTAGAAAAATGTGCCACCGATACCCTGTATCTCCGCCACTGGAGCATGTAAATTTTAGGAAAAGCCCTCAGATTTTGGATAAATGTTTACATAAATACATGTACCCAATTTCTAATTATTTCACTTAGGTACTAGTTTTTAAATTATTTAAAAAAATTAAAAAAAATTTTTGGAGTTTAGCGTCATGTATCTTTTTAACAAAGCTTCCTGGATAAAAACTTTATTGGAAATACTCCCCTTAAAATTCACCAAAGAATATGAGGTTCCAATTTTGTTCACCATTTGTGAATCACCCTGTATATAATTTTAGTGTTATTCTAAGAAAGAAAGAATCTTCCACTTTATTCGCCATTTATCAAGCATCAATTGTTATAGTGAAATAATAAAATGCAATTATGAATCATTACTGCATTTTTTCTTGGTAATAAAAATGTATACAACAATGGTTTTTTATACGTGATTGTTCAAAATTTATAGTTGTATTTTTAAACAAAATATTTTCATACATTTTTTCTTATGGAAAGTGGACTTTTTCAATTATTTAGGTTTATTTAACTATGATATCTAGGTATTTTAAGTTGTTCCGAAATATACCTACCTACTTATTTTATAATTCCAGCTGCCTTGTGTGATTTTTGAATAAAATTGTAATTTTAAATTGCCTCTTAGGAGAAAATATAGGTGTTATCTAATACTATGATAAATGTAACACCACAATATTTATTACCGAACGTAAAAAAAGATCCAACGTTATTTACTAATTAGTTTCTGAAAAGTTTCAACAGATAAACACGTAAATTTTCTAAAAAATATCAGTGTACAATTATTGAAAAAAAAATAAACATAAATTTACACAGTTTCAATTTTCTGTTTGTCAGATATATCTTAAATATCTATTGGTTTTTAAGCAAAACTCATTATCCTTGGTTTTTTTCCTAAACTTCAGAAGTTTGAGGGACGCATGAATAAAATTCGCAAATAAGCTACTGTCACGAAATCTAGAGCGACCCTCCCATTATTTGAATCATTTACAGCAAAAAGGTGACTAATATAATTAGCGCTTCCCTAAAAATGTGTCAGAGGTATGTCAAATCATAAGGCGTAGGTGTTAATAGTGACTTAAATAAGCAGTTGTGAAGACGTTAATAAAAGTGTAACGAATATACCAATTGTGATCTAGTTAGAACACAATGCAATTTAACTTAATATTTTATTATGGGTAAAGATTTCATAACAGCTATTGATACTAACAAATATTTTTTTTGGTTTATTTGACTTGTATAAAATAATCCCAGTCATGCTGTTATAATTAACAAAATATTATGTTGCAACTGATTCAGGTAAAACTTTTTAATTGATTGCAAATTATGTGTAGTTTTATAAATTTTCATTCTGTAATTTATCTCTTTTTCTGGATTTCATTTCATCACACACGTATTGATAAGAAATATTTTCATGTTAATAACACGCGATATTTTTCACATCTAAGTTACCGATTTGAAAAATTCATATCATATAAAACTGGAATGAGACAAAAAGTTTCAATTAAACAGTTAGGTATTCCTAAATGTTGTAGTAAACACGTTGCGGTTAGACAAAATGGAGCACTATACGAAGGATGAGCGAGTGAGAATTGTGAAAATTCATTACAAGTATGCAGAGTGTGTAGCTGAGACTGTGCGCAAATTACGTGGATTTTTTTGTAGATGGATTGCTACGAATGAAACAACCGTGAAGAGATTAGTTGCCAAATCTGAACAAACAGGTTCGGTTCCGGACAATAAAAAAAAGACCGGCCTCGTACTAGCCATTCAGCTGAAAATTTTGCTGCAGTCAGTGATAGTGTGACTTAAGTTCCTCTCAGTGCGCCGTCGCCGTCGTTCACTGCAATTAATCATTTCAAAAAGCACAAGGCAGCGGATTTTAGCAAAAGATAACGCATCTACATCCATTCAAGAATCAGCTAATCCAGGAATTGAAACCAAAAGAACATAATGCGCCAGATATTCGTTGATTGGATATTGGAGAATCAACAAGTAGACGGTGATTTTGCTAATAAAATCATCTTAAGCGACGAGGCACATTTCCATCGTAGTGGTTATGTGAACAAGCAATTTGGGGCAAAGACGATCCTCAGATCATTCAACATCGACCACTGTACACCCAAATCCACATCACTGACAGTGTGGTGTGGATTTTACGCCGGTGCACAGTGGTCGGAATTCCGAAAAAGCTGGACAATTTCAAAGTCATTGATTTGCGTTAATACTTCAGAATATTCTAGAGAAGGAGTCACTGCGTAGTTCTTTAAAGTGACAGAGAGCTGGCCCATGTGTATAGACCACAGCAACTATCGGAAGTATGCTGCGACACATTTCACTTGCCATTGACCCTCGAAAGGCGGTGAATTGAAAATACGTGCACATTTTTACTAGAGTACGAATCGTTGTGTGCAATAGAGAGGGTGTTCCTGGAGTTAAGTAGAATACATTTGCTCATTTAGAACCCCATTTTTCGAAAGTTGCATGTTTTTATTGTTTTAACAAAAACGTCTTGCAATTTCCATCGATTTCAAATCACATCAATCGTAAATTATCGAAATAGTTGTGATCCCAAGAGATCCTGCACTATTAAAAGTTGGAAAATGTGGACATGAGTGTCAATTTCATTTATCAAAAGAGAAAACCACCGGATTTTTCTTAATTGGGGTTCTGAGTCATTTTTTGTGCCTCCGTGTACGACCGATTTACTATTGTAAGAGGCTTGGTTATACAATAGCTAGCGTTTTAGTGTCTCTTCGCGTTCCAAACGAGCGTTTCTAATTCAAATTGTTTTTTTATGAACCTTTTTAATGTGCCATTTATCATATTTTTACAAGCTTTTATTTAACTTGCCTTGTTAGTATGGGTCACATTTTGCAACTGAATTTTAAAACAGTTTCCCCGACCGATTGAGCTGAAATTTTGAATAAACGTTTAGTTTGGATGACAATGCATGGTTAGCTAAGTGACGTCATTCTAAATCCAATATGGCGGACTCCCAAAGATGGCGGACCAGTTATTTTTTATGCACCCCCATGATATGGGTATCATGGGTTTTCGATTTTTGAAAGGAAAATTCCGAGAGAATTTAGAAACGCAAATCATCATTTTAGATCAACCTTTTTTAAAAAGATGCAAGATAGATGAACATGAGAAAAGCTTTCAACCGAATCTATGGTGATAATGTTTTCATGCTCTGACGGTTATGTGACAGGTGATGACGATGCGAATGACTCATGTGTCAGAATCAGCTAAATAATTAGAATAAGCTCAAAAACCTCAAACTCCGTCCTTACATACGTTTTACGCGACCTCAATACCAGAGGCACTCGAAATTTCAATTAGATTCAATAAATTAACGTGATATATCGGCCATTTTGTATCAGCCATCTTGAATTTGAGATTTTTGACTGGAAATTCGGTTTTAGCGACCTGAAATACATAAAGTCCCCACTTTTGGTGATGATGATGAATGAATGATGATGATGAATACCTTTTTGGACTTTTGTCCAGCTTTTTCGGATTTCCGACCACTGTGCGGTGGGGTGATTGGTCCGTTCTTTTTTGAAAATGAGGCAGTAGCTGTCAATGGAAAACAATATCGAGAGATGCTATCGAACTTTTTGTGGCCTCATTTGGATGGTATGGATTTGGATATGTGGTTCCAGCAGAATGGTGCCACCTGCCATACGGCACGTGAAACTATCCACTCATTACGGCAGAAATTTAATGGACGACTCATCTCACGTAACAGTGAAGTGACATCGCCACCAAAATTATGCGATCTTTTTTTTTTGTGGGGATTCGTATGGCCTAAAGTTTATTCTACTCAAATAAATACCATTCCTGAATTAAAGGCAGAAATTCGGAGAGTTATCAACGAAATTCAGCCGCAGATATGTGAGAGCGTGATGCAGAATTTTTTTGGAAGAAGTCCAAGGCCAAATGAGTCGCGGGGGAAGTATGTGCGATATCCTCTTTCATATTTAATGGCATTGTCTACCCTTTAAAAACATGAAAAAACTTTGCCAACCTTTTAATTAATAAAATCTTTTTTCTCATATGAAATCCTGCGTTTCTTTTGGAACACCCTTTATTTTATACAAAAATTTTTTTATATTTTTTACTTTTAAATAGTAGTAATATATGTACATTAAAACAACTGTTTAAAACATTACATAAAACTTAATGCCCACAACAATCAGTAATCAATAATGTAGAACTTAAGGACATATAAGCGAATGGAAGAGAGAAGTTTGCTCCTAAAATATATTTCTGAATGTTGACCTAAAAAATTTTCTGTGTTTTGTGACACATAATCGCAAAATATGTATGTCGTATGAAAACGATAATATCTAGTTCGCTGAAAAAAATTATTTTTTGCGATATTTACAGCAAAAACATAGGTTTGATCGTTTGATGAGTTACATTTTCTGAAATTCTGCATTTTTCATTTAAAATGCATTGCATAATACTTGGATGAATAATGAATATTTCTAAATTTCAGTATCTATATACAGGGTGTGCCACTAAGGTCGGCGAGGTATCATATTAGGGAAAGTATAGACCCTAGAGCTTTGGGAAAAATATTTTAATTAGTAAATCGGCCAAGAGAAATCTCTGGAAATAGTTTTCAAGTTCGTAGCTCGGTCGCTAAGGGGTGCAATCTACATACCAAAACTAGAGTTGAATTTTTCTCACAAATATTAAATAGTACAAATGTCAAAGCCGGATTCATTGCGCATAACTTTTGTTATTGTCATTTTATTCTATGTCTCGTCAGAAAGAGTGGGGGAAGCCTTTAATGTCTGATCAGAACAATGCATTTTTTTAAGGACGGGCTCATCAAAAGTCCATAGTGTTATACCTCGTTGGAAAGGTCTTTTCATGCTTTATCTAGTGATTAATGCGTAATATCATTTACTTCGATATGGAAACTAATAGATGGCTTTATTTCAAAAGAATGTCGTTTTATGGATTTTTCTAAAAAATTTTAAATGCAATGCTATAGTTTTCTTTGCATAAATGAATTCAGCACAAAAAGTTGATGAATATAGCATAAGTTTGAAATTTCTAACGAAAGTGTTGTTTAAATGGTATAGCCTATTTAGTTATTTATTGTTGCTATTTATTCTAGTTTACGTTACGTTTTCCTAAAAAAGTAAAATAGCAGGATAAAAATGTTTATAGGTTAGTTTGAAGAGCATAAAAATAGCTACATTATTAAGTTATTCGCAAATTAGTGAGCAAATAATGAATAATGATAATGAATTGAGGAACACGACGCTAACGAAAAGAAAACAAAATGTGTTTATAAAAGAACATACCTAAATCCAAGCAAATGAGTGAGTCAATAACAATCTTGAAAATAATATTAACAAAAACAATAACAAACAGATATTGATATTATGTACCAAAAGAACAATTAAATTTTAACGTAAGTTAGGTAGGTTCTGTTATAAACACATTTTGTTTTTGGTAATTAAATGTCTTTTCATTAGCGTCGTGTTCCTCAATTTATTATCATTATTTATTTTTTGCCCACTAATTTGCTAATAATTTGATAACAAAAAAAAGATATCGAACCCTTTTTGTCGTCAAAATGTAGCTCTTCAAACTAAACTATAAAAAATGTTATCCTGCTATTTCACTTTTTTAAGAAAACGCGAAACAACCTAAACTTGGATAAATAGCGCCATAAATAACTAAATAGGCTATACCATTTAAACAATACTTTCGTTAGAAATTTCAAACTTATGCTATATTCATCAATTTTTTGTACTGAATTCATTTCTGTAAAGAAAACTATAGCATTGCATTTAAAATTTTTGAGAAATATCCATAAAACGGCATTTTTTTGAAACGCCATCTATAGGTTTCCATATTGAGCTAAATGACATTATGCATTCACCACGATATAAAACATGAAAATACCTTGCCAACAAGGTATAACACTATGGGCTTTTGATGAGACAATCCTTAAAAAAATGCATTTTTCTGACATTAAGGGCTTCCCCCACCCTTACTGTCGAGAGAACAAAATGTCAATAACAAAAGTTATGCGCAATGAATCCGACCATCCATATTTATACCAGAATAAGAAACGTTTCTGAGAAAAATGCAGCTCTTTTTGGTATGTAGATTGCACCTCTAAGTGGCCGTAACTCGGCCACTTAGAACCTGAAAACTATTTTCAGCGATTTCTCTTGGTCGATTTATTAGATAAGAATTTTTTCCCGAAGCTCTAGGACCTATACTTTCCCTAATATTGTACCTCGCCGACCTTAGTAGGACACCCTGTATTAAGATGTAGGTATGTGTTGTCAAATGAGTTATTTACTAATATCTAAAATCTGCTTCTTAACTTTTCAATCAAGCTATGCATCACTTCACGACCAGTATGTTCGTTGACTTACTACTTATCAAAGTTACATCTGGAGGGACATAATCCCCACAACTTTTCACTCATGGAGAATATCTTAGAAAGCAGATATTTAATCCGATGCTACGACTAACCGTAGCCATGTCATTAAACTTGAGGTATTAAACCTGATTCCAAATGACATAGTTTAGGAGCTTTACAAATTATAGCACCGTCCAAATTAATACTTCATTAGTCTCTATGCACCTTAGCGAGGAAGACTGATTAATTCAGTAGATGTTTATGTTATCGTTAAGTCGAGTCATAAAACAAGATTTTCCTTGGCGGATTGATGTACCGGGAGACCATGGATGCGTGCATTTGTGTAACATTTTTTTGTAGTACAACTGGTTGTAAATGTATAAGTGTTTTGATAAATTTGATTCCACATTCGAAAATTCCACTGTTTACACTTTCCACACTAACTCTCAAGTGTAATTAGACATTTCATGCATGGACGTATTTGTCACCTTACACATTGTTTTAAGTGTGCACACGATGCGATATTTCAAGCAAAGAACGTGTTATACGCGGACTTGAAAATTCGCACATAGTCAAGCTGTCTTACCTGCTCTTTCTGCTCTTTACTTTTCCTTTCGTGTATTTGTACTGGGTCCAAAATATTATATGAATTTGTATACTAAAGCTGCTCGTACACTTGTACACTTTTGTGGTGCAATGTATTGATGGCGTAACAATAAAATTGTTGTCCAGACACTATTAAAAATATTTTTTAGTATTTTAAAATTACTCTATAAATAAATGGCGCTACTGAAAATTGGCCTCAATACTTTTTAAAATTGTAAACCTATTCACACACAGTGTGCCATTTTTTGTTGCCAACTCATGCTGCCAACATTTTGTTTTCATACTTCATTTAATTTTAGATTTCTACTTTTTATTTCATTAATTAATAACACAGACCGACATAATTTCAAAAAAGGAAAAACCCAGAAAGCGGACAATACGTCCCGAAGATTTTTGATGCGCTTAATCGGAATCTGGCCTCAGAATTGACCCTTGCTATATTCGAGGTTATATAGCATTGCGTATAATTTTTTTCTAAAAATCAATTACACTACTGAAAAGTAGAATCTTTACCCTTCAAAACCCGTCGATTTTCGATATTCATTTTTCGCCAAGATATCTTTAATTGAAAATTACTACTTAGCACTCTTGAGGGTTAGTACCCGAGGTTAACCTGTCACGAGGGTAGCTCTGACTTAGTACAGGGTTCTTTGAGTGTAAATCTAGAAGTTAATTTGTCGTAGAGATACAGGGAATGATAATATGGGGTTACGGGGTGCTTTGGGTGACTTTGACTTGTCGTGGGTTTTAGAAGATGCTGGTTTCGACGCACTTTCGAAATTTCAGCGCTTGCCGGTTATAGTGTACAACGTTTTATAACCTTAGTATAGCCGAAATTCGTGCACCCTTGACCTTTTAGGTTAGGAAATCTGAAAAACGTGAGGTCATCGGAAAATATTGAGGTTTGTTTCGAATTCACCGACCCAAAAATTATCAATTAAGGATATCTTGGCGAAAAATTAATATTTTTTCAAATCGGAAGAAGGTCTTTGAAGGGTAAAGATTCTACTTTTCAGTGGCGCAATTTTTAGAAAAAAAATATTCGTGATGTCATATAACCTTGGATATAGCCAAAAACCGTGTTTTTTACACATTTAGGTTAGAATATCTCGAAAACCTAGGGTGATGGGTCAATTCTGAGGCCATATTCGGAATCAGCGCATCAAAAACCTTCAGGGACGTATTGTCTGCTTTCTGGGTTTTTTTCCTTGCTGGTCCCAAATGTTATAGTATAGTGAATAAATATTTATAGTGAATAGTATATGGAAATATAAAATCAAGATAACAAAAATGGATTCAAATGATGATATAAAATTCAACATGCTTCCTATTTTTTAAATTACGATGGTTTATCGGGTTGTTATTCCGTGAAATATGTGCCTAGTGCAAATGGAAAACTTCGATGGAAAACTTTCCTCCTTAAATGTTTTTTTTTTCTATTTTTATACTTTAAGAGATGCCATTATACTATTACGTATTATCAAAATTACGAACTATCCTATCTATATCCTATACCTATACCTATCAAAAGAGAGAATGGTTTGAATCCGCTCTTAAAATACCCTAGGCATGAACGATGGGCAGTTTAATTTGCTAAAGCAACATCCAAAGAAGTTGTATAAATTGTTATTGAATGAGCACAGCTGCAATAGTGTGTGAGTATGTATCACCCCTGAAATATACTGCTAGGCTGATCGTGATGAATGTATATTCAATATTCTGGTAAATTAACACATGTTGTATGGATAAATGCTTCGTATTTGTTGTGGCAAGCATTCGTTATGTTTAGCCAAACACCGGCGGTTAATCAGCACACATTAAATTATCCAAATGGTTTATCTTGCTTTGTTTATAAATAATCATATGAAACGTGTACGCAGATTCTAAGAAAATATGATCATCCATTATCATCCACTATTGAATTTTCGTCGAACTTACGAATTCCACGCAGTTGTGAAGTGCGCAGACTCCTTAAGAAAATATTTATTCACTATTGAACTTTCGTAGTAGAACTATTGAATTCCACGTAGTTGTTAAGTGGAAATAAAGTGCATAAACAATTTAAGTCTAGCTTTTTTGCAAAAAAGGAATTCTATACGACTGTGGAGCGACGGCGGCGGCATTTAGATTTTTTGATAAAAATTGTAAATTATTTTTATTCTGCTATTCCTAGAACAGAATTCATCGGTGCTAGCAGTACCTGGACGGCATACTGTAGCGAATAAAATTAATGAAATAATTCACCAATTTTGTTAGTTACAACAAATGACGTCATTATATCTTCGTCAAATTAAAAATGATTGAAGATACCGATTCCAAAATTGGTAAAACCTGGTTCCCTTATCATAGCTAACATTTGAACAAAGTAGTGGTGACGAAATAAGAAAGGATATAAGGTGTTCCAACTCTGAAAAAATGACCTTGACCTATCACTTGATCCATATCCAGTGAAAGCTTTCGTCCCTCTTGAGTTTTGTTTTTCGTAAACAGTCCGTTATCAAATGCCTACAAACATTGATACCATTGATAAAAGTTATTAATTATTTTGTTGTACTTAATATTTTCAATTGTTCGAAAGTGACTGGTCAAAAAAATATGTTTGACAACCAATTTTTGCGGGATTGTAGAGCTTTTAGGAACAACTTTGCGTACATATTTGTCTAAATCCATTTTCATTTACAATTTGTACTTGATTTCTTTTAATGTATCTTTCACTTCTGTTTTCAACTGTTCTACTCTGTACAATCCGTACGATATTCGTTGAGACAGAATTCCAAGATTCCTACATCACTTTCTTGGAATTAACCGCATTCGACACCCAGTGTCAGAAACACATTGGCAGCGTGACGTTCACCGTGGTAGCTTGTAGTGCATACTGTTTTTTGCAGTTACGAAGGCGTGTTTCTTCGTAAATGTATCGCCCTGTGCATTTTCAGTGTAATTTCTTATTAAAATAAAACAATGGAGGTGAAAAATAAAAGAAAGTTATTGAGATACAGAGCGTCAAAACAAATTTTTTGTTTGGTATCTTTATTATATTATGTTCAATAACATGGCAATTTAAAGAAATTCGGGAAACTGGGAGTATTGATGATGAGAAACTCAAATATTTATTTAATTTTTAATGTTAGAGGGCGCAACATACTGTGTTATACCTGGATTTATATAACCATAACTTTTCTGTGTTGCACTGTATGTCATTTTTGACTAAACATACCTATTCTCTATTCAATTTTACGTACAAAATGTACCTATTTGTCGCTGAAAGCAGCCGTTTTTGAAAAACTAGTGAAAAAGTGTGTCTTTTATTGATTGTATTGCGACGTGACAAACTTATATCATTTACAAAACTAAGTCTAAACTACCTCTACAAATAAGTTAATAACATCATAATTGCTAAAACTAATTTTTTTTTGGACGCTTTGTATCTAAAGAACTAAGCCGTTGAGGACCCATATGATGACCCATTTTAATCTTAAAGTTAGTCAAAGATTCACTCTTTAAAGTTTGTACAAGTACTTAATAAACACCCTGTATGTTTTAGTATGCTGAAAATAACGCGGAAAGTTTCAAGACACAGTAGGGGTAAATTGTTACAGTAGTTTGATAATAGAACTTTATGAGCTTATTATTTTCTTGAAATTCTATCTCAACAAATAAGTATTGTACGAACTGCAGTTATTACCATGAAAAAATACTACGCATTATTATTATTTTTATCCATTCATTTGTAAGTTTCAATGCATTTGCTAAAAATTAATTCCATTCTTCATGGATACAGTTGTCCTATTTTCGACGAGTTCCGCAGTCCCTATAAACAGAACGAGCAAATATTATTTATTTGGTTATAATTCTGTTTCACAATTACTACTTTAGAATGCAATATCGACATTTGCATGCCGAATTTTAATAAAATCACATTAACAGTGTCCGATAATCATACCCAATCCAATTTATTTCCTAATGATGTTACTATAATCCGAATCAATTATTGAATTTACCATTAAACGGCAGGTTATAAATTAAATTGAACGGATTGTGTTTCAAATATTACACTCTATCGTGACATTTTACATGCGCAATTGATACTATCGCCCCATCAAACCAGATGTACAAAGGCATTAATCAGAAAACATGATGGCTTCAGCTGACGTATCGAAACAGACTCCCCAATTCAGATATGATAATCAAATTTTAGAACGCAAATATAATATTTCAAGTTTCAAAATTAAAAAGATAAAAAACTCATACGTACATATGTATTCAAGACTAATTTAAGTTAAGTTCCTAGAAGCGTCACAAAATAATTTTAGGAAAGGCAAATCTGTAGATACAGCATCTTGTCACTTATTGGAATATGTCTGTGGATGCCTAGATAATGGGAACTGTCAAAAGCATTTGACACGAATAATAAAAATGTATTAAAACAAAAATAAGAATACATGGGTATCCGAGATAATACTTTATATTGGATGATTTCTTACATGAGTAACAGATTAATGAGGTAGGCTAGTCATTATAGCTTTTTTTCGGGAAAAAAATACTATTAGAAGTTTCTCTGCGGAATATTGTTCAGAAACGTGTTATAAACAAAATATCAAAAAATCAACTCGAGACTAGTTGGGAAACTTTGTTAAAACAATGGTCAAAATTATGGAAAAGTAGTTTTTCGACTGGCGTAAAAAAACTGTTATTCATAGAGAAAAAAAGGTTTATACAAAAAAGGTAGGTATTAAATAAATCTGTAAAATAAGACAAGTCCGATTAAATTCCGATAATTTGTTTATGCGCAAGAGCTCAAAAATGGTCGAAATTGTCCGCTTTTTTCAATTGCTAATAATTAATGCAATTTTCATCGCAGACACTTGTAATTCAGGATTTTTGAAGCTTTTTGCACCCTTAATAAGTGGTAAAAATTTCAGCCCAAAAACTTCATTAGCTTGGCGTTGGCGGAATTTGTTATCTAAGAAGATGCTATTTTCAATTCATTTTTCCCAAGCTCACAGGCGTTGTAGGGTTTCGATCATTAGTTGTTTTTGTACCTAAATAGTTGTATTGACATATGCATTTACTGATAATTTAATTTTTCAAATTTAATTTGTTTAAAAATGACTGAAAAAATGTTAATATTTATTAAATTGTTAAGCGCGCATGCTCCGCCTCGCTCTCCCCACTCGTTCGCTAGACCAAGTAATAGAACGCATCGCCGCTATCTTCTTTTTCGCAATTAAATAGTTGAATTCACCTTAATGTTAATGTAGGACATGAAAATATAGCTCTTAATGTATACTCTCTCCAAATTTCGGCTCTTAATATTAATAATTAAGGTCACTGCGATTAAATAAATAAAAAAAATTATCTCAGCTTCTAATCAACTTACAACAACGATTTTTTTTTTAAATTCGAAGAAAACTAAAGTAAAGAGGTTACTATTTTATTTTATAATAATTACCTATCTTAACAATTTAATAAATATTAACATTTTTTCAGTCATTTTTAAACAAATTAAATTTGAAAAATTAAATTCTCAGTAAATGCATATGTCAATACAACTATTTAGGTACAAAAACAACTAATGATCGAAACCCTACAACGCCTGTGAGCTTGGGAAAAATGAATTGAAAATAGCATCTTCTTAGATAACAAATTCCGCCAACGCCAAACTAATGAAGCTTTCGGGCTGAAATTTTTATCACTTATTAAGGGTGTAAAAAGCCTCAAAAATCCTGAATTACAAGTGTCTGCGATGAAAATTGCACTAATTATTAGCAATTGAAAAAAACAGCCATTTTCGACCATTTTTGAGCTCTTGCGCATGAACAAATTATCCGAATTTAATCGGACTTGTCTCATTTTAAAGGTTTATTTAATACCTACCTTTTTTGTATAAACCTCTTTTCGCTATGAATAATAGTTTTTTTACGCTAGTTAAAAACCACTTTTCCATAACTTTGACCATTGTTTAAATAAAGTTTCCCAACTAGTCTCGAGTTGATTTTTTGATATTTTATTTATAACACATTTCCGAACAATATTCCGCAGAAAAACTTCTAATAGTATTTTTTTCCCGAAACAGGCTGCTCCATGTCTATAATGACTGGACTAAGGGTTAAATTAGGAGAATCGGTATCAGAACTACATCTGTTAAATCTAGGACTTCCACAGGGGTCATTGCTAAGTCCTTTATTATTTCTGCTTTATGTTAATGATCTACTTGATTATATTACGAGCGGCCATGTAACTATGTTTGCATTTAATATTACAGGGTGTCCCAAAAATAACATAGGATTTAAATTGTGCACCATTTTCATTTCGAAGAATTGACAGTATTGTACAGGGCCACATGTTGTAGTAAACACATTGCGGTTAGACGGATGAGTTATTCGACAGATGAGCGAATGAAGATTGTGAAGAACTGACCAATCACCCCACCAGCATAAAATTCACACCACTGTCACTCTTGGGGTATACAGTGCTCGTTGTTTCAATGACCCGAGGATTGTCTTTGCTTCAAATTCGTGTTTTGCTTGTTCACACTTATTGATTCTCCAACCTTCAATAAACGAATGTTGGGCGCATTAAATGGTCGTCTGGTTTCAATTTCTGAGTTAGCTGAGTCTCGTATGGATGCAGATACAGGTTTATTTGTTAAAATCCGCTGCATAGTGTTTTTTGAAATGTTTACTTCCAGTAACCGGTGGCGCACTGAGGTTACGGAAATTTCTGCCACATTATCACTCACCGTGGCAATATTTCTCGCTAAAAAGCTAGTACGAGACCGGTCTGCGAACCTGTTCAAATTTGGTAACTAATCTCTTCACAATTGTTTTATTCGGGGCGTTGCATTTCTTCTACCGAAAAATTCACATAATTTGCGCACAGTTTCAGCTGCACATTATCTGTACTTGTAATGAATTTTCACAATCTTCACTCGCTCATCCATCGTATAGCGCATCATTTTGTTTCAGAACAACGTGTTTACTACAGGATGTGACCGTGCACAATGCTGCTAACTCTTCGGAACGAAAATGGCGCACAATTCAAATCCTGCGTTACTTTTCGGATACCCTTTACAATCACTGTTTCTGCCAGTACCCCCGAGAAGCTTTGGAAGAAGATTTTGAATGTAATTAAGGAATCCAGTGCCTGATGAGGTAGTAACAAATTTATGCTAAATAAATATTAAACCTTTGATAATAAATTTCGACATATTATAAAGACTACTTCATTATTCATGACAAATTTACACTCTCAACAACTGTCAAGCTTCTAGGTACATACTTTGATTCTATTCTGGTTTATGATGTTCACATTGACTACGAGTGTAAGCAAGTTAATAAGGCATATTTCGCATTATTGTAACTAAACAGATTTCTTGATGAAAATTTTAAGTTGAACGCATAGTAAACTTTATTTATCAGGAAAAAAACTCCTCACGTTGCTGTACATAAATCTATTATATTTGCTATGAAAAATTAATTTTTTTAGGACTTGATCCTGCTACTAATCATTAGTCAAAAGTATGGAAACCTCCAAATATCTCAGCGGGAAAGCATTTTTGGGATATGAGGACAAAAGTCTCAGCATTTTTCAAGGCGCAGCCGATGGTAACCTTGACCTTAAGGTCATATCAAGATCAAGTCGGTTTCTTTAAATGGCGACCCTCCTTTGCGACCCCAGAAATGGAAAGAGTAGAAAATTCTGCATCCGAATATGATATTAACCGTGACCTCAAGGTCAAGGGCAAATGTTTATTTTTACTGTAATTTTTTATTTTTAACTACGGAATCAGAGGGAGTGACAGTCTTAGAGTGGATACCTTGAGGTCACAAAAAAATTGTGAGTGCCTTCTATTCCATCGTGGAAAATAACAGCCGGAATAATCATTTAACCTCTACCTGACCTTGAACATTGACCTTAAGGTCACGTTTAACATTATAATAATATGTAGAATTCTTCGCTCTCTTGTTTTTAGCGTCGAAATAAGGATTCGCTAATAAAAAACCGATATGACCTTGACATGTTTCAACCTTAGCTCAAGGTCAAGGTCACTAAGGAGTACCAGCAAGTATCTACTCGAGACTGTCACTACCTCTACTTTCCCGCTGAGATATTTGGGGTTTCCCTACTTTTGACTAAGCCTGTATAACTCCATGCATGGACATTTATTATTAAGCATACCTAAAGATCATAACGAAGATTTTAACGCTCTGCGTATTACAACGACATTGCCGCCGGGCAATATAAAAAATTGCTAGTAAATTTAAAAATAAAGTAAAAGAATTTTTATTGGATATATTTTAAATTAGAAAATAATATTAGGTGATTAAAACAGGATTGTAGATAATAGGTACACACATACATTTAGTATTTTTGTGTTAGAAATTTAAGTTATCCAATTAGTTTAGTCCCTTATTAATGTAAATATGTTAACTCTCTCTCGTTGTATATGTGTATTTACAAAATTACATATCAATGTATCCAAGAGGGTGAAAAATAAAATGAATTAATAAAAGAGATAAATAAGTCAATAACGATCGTCTCCAAACTTGAAAGCAACGACTATTGAAACACTTTTTGCTTTACTTTATATTAAGTTAATTCAAATAATAACTATCGAAAATCGCCCTGTTTTCGTAATAAATTTTGACTTTTAACATATTTTTTCTTCGATTGTACCTCTTCAATTACCTGTATCGGCGACACTGCTTTTCAGAAAGAAACCGTTTGCACATTATTCTTAACGCAGAGTTGATGTTTACTCGTGTACAAATTTTGACATTTTTATCTTTAGCCGATTTAAAGATAATTAAGGAAAACCGTTTGGAAAGTAACAACTTCAACACACTGTATCTCGAAAACAGGGCTTCTAAGAAAAAAACTTTACATGAACTACCCCTATTATTTTTCCATGAGGAACTTGCACACAAGTTTTTTTTAAAACATGAATGGGACACCCAGTATATGATAATATTTTTACCTAATCAACCACTGTCCTCTTTATCAGAATATTCTCTTTTTTAAATATATTTTATTACTATCTCTCACATTTTTACTTTTAAACTAATTCAAATAAAAAATATATACGGAAATATTAATAACAATTACATAAGAGAAAATTTGAAACGTATGAACACCACAACGATAAACCATTATTGATTACATACGCATATAGCTTTACGCCTATCTTCAAGAAATGAACTAGAAAATAAATAAATATATCACATGAATAAAACAAAACCTAACTATGACTTTATTGTATTCTAGGTGAATTTTTGGGTGACATAGCCATACCCTTGAGCGAACAGTCGCCGAATCCAAAAGCAAAGAAATCGGCGCTCCAAGAGGAGGTAGAAAAATATAAGCAGGAAGTCCTCGAAGGATTGCAGATAGAAGAAGAGGGTCTGACGGATTACATTCGTAAGAAAACTAAGCAACCCGTCCCTATATCGAATTACAACGATCCGTTTGATAGTTTATCGGTAGATCCGACGCACAAAAATGGACAAATTTTAAAACCGACTTACTCGGGATCGAGCACAAAATATATAAAGACTGAAATTAAAAACGAGAGTCACAGTCCTGAAGAACATTCAACTAGTAATTATACGGATAATGTTGATGTTGGTAAAAAACCTGGTCAACACAAAAATGGGGAAAATCCGCACAAGAGGAAGAAGAGGCATCAGAATAAACGTCGAAGGCGGTAAGACATAATTATTATACATGGTGTCCGTAAGCTATAATCTGCTAATAATGGTACAAGTTCCTGTACTGTGTCGAAAACTTGATATTAAAGAAGCTCATAACCTCAAAGTTCTTTTTCAAAATTAACACCTTGCCAAATTTGTTGCACATTTTATTGGTTACAAAATGCATCTACTAGAAAAACATAACCAATATAGCCTTTATTAATGAGAACATTGATCATAACTTTTTCGAATGTGATTTTTTCAAAAGAATAAAGCAATATTAACAATTTTGCAAATGGTCTTCTAGTTAAGTCGATAACTTTAACCGTTTCCAAAGAAAAAACGCATAGAACATGAAGCAGAATCTGAACATAGAAGAAAATTATGTTCTAAACAATTATAAACATTAAAATCCGTCAAAAATATTTAATTACATTAATTAGTTTATAAAAATTATGAAATTTAAAAAACGCAGTGCAAAATATCTCAGAACCTTAAGTAAATGTGATCTTTTCTGGAACCAGTCAATTTTGGAACAAGTTTAGTGAGATTTTTTAATGATCGTAAATATTAGGTTGTTAATTTTTTTAAAGAAACCACTGCAAAAAATCACTGAATTAATTAAATTAATTTTGAGTGAAAGGGTCATAGGAATGTACGCTTTTATTATTAGAAGTACCTCTTAAATCCGGACCCCCTCCCCTATATATTGACTAATATTAAACATACAGGATGTCCCCAGATTATGTTAAATTAAAGGTATTTTGAACTATATTTTTATTTCTGAGAAATTAAGTAGACTGTGGCAGAAACAATAGTAGGTTAAGACAAAGAGCAATAGCAAACATAAATATATGTTTTTTAAATTTCGTATTTAAAATAAAAATGATCAATATTTTATTAATTTTATAATTCAAATATCTTTATTTTATCTTCAAGTCCGACACATAAAGTCCTGAAACTGTCGTAATAAAACGACGAAACGTCAGCAAAATATAGCAGTGTTTTTTTGTTACGCTTCTTGAAAAAATACTGTTATACCTCTGAAAAGAAAATGAAAAACAATAACAAAATTAGAAAAAGTGCCATTTTCGGGTATCGAATATGGACAACTCTGTTAGAAAATCTTATTAATAAATTATAGACCACTTGTCAAGGTTAGAGACATTTTTATTTTTTTGCAGAATTTTGTAAATATATACTTACTGAGTTGAAAAATTATATCTCCTTTGGAATATTTTGCATAAATCTCAATTCTGAACTTATTTTTCCCCATTCTTTAATCTAGAATTTCTTATAAAATGTAAAAATAAAAAAAAAAATCAAAGTAGCAAAGAAAATATTTATTTTGTTTCTGTCGAGACTACTTAACGTTTCAAAGAAAAATATATTAAAAAGTACCTTTTAATCAATCAGAAAAATTTGTTCGTATCGTTAAAATAGTCTAGAGACACACTGTATATGACAAGAGAGGTTCGTATAATAATATCAACATTTTCTGAAAATTCATGTACATGATTGTTTAAAGAAAATGGATTAAGAAGTTAGTAAATCGTCGAAGTTAAATTACCGTAACCTACTCATATAATCAAATTATTTTTGTTACCGTACATTAAGAACCATTTTTGATTAGTCATACAAAATATTTTCTTTATCTAATATAGAAGTAGCAGTAGATTGAAAATTGATGAGATTCAAACCCAGGTATTTATAGAACAATACATCATTTTAGGCAAAAAAAATCCAGTAGGCCTAATGTTCCGCACGAGTCTCCCATTCACGAATTCGAGCCAAATTTTGATCTCAAACGGAAGAATACGGTACCGTACGACAGGAACCACAACAGCCACAGCAGAGTAACCAGAGCTGCTACTGCTAGGAAGGAAAGGGTGTGGGACTATGGAGTAATTCCTTACGAAATAGACGGAAATTTTAGTGGAATGCACAAAGCTCTTTTCAAACAAGCAATGAGACACTGGGAAAATTTTACATGCGTTAAATTTGTAGAGAGAAATCGAGATGAACATCAGAACTACATTATTTTCACGGAAAGGCCTTGTGGGTAAATACAAAATTTTGAATGCATCGCAAATTCATAAATTTTTCCTATCATTTTACAAATTAAAAGTTTACTTTTGTTATATATCTAGCTATGGTCTTTATTAGAATATTATTGTACCTATTAAAAAGGGCGATTAGTTATAATTTTATTTTATCAGAATATGAATCTGCTGCATCACAGAAATGAATTTACATTTATGCACCTATTACTTAATAATATGGTACAATGAGAAATAAAAATGATAAAGAAATTAAACATTGTTTTAGATGTTGCTCCTTTGTTGGAAAAAGGGGAAATGGTGGTCAAGCAATTAGCATTGGGAAGAACTGCGACAAATTTGGAATTGTTGTTCATGAACTGGGACATGTAGTTGGATTTTGGCATGAACACACTAGGCCTGACAGGGACAAACACGTCAACATTATCAGGGAAAACATAATGAGTGGTAAGGAGAAGTATAAGTAAAATATTAAAAATATTTTGTTTCACTGAATTTCATAAAATAATGGCCAAATATTCTTGACAAAGCCAATGGACAGTGAAAAAAGGTCCATAATTTTATATATACACTGTATAAGAATATACGTTCAAATCCATAGTCAAATGATTTTAAATTCTTTGCTTGGGTCGTTAGTTACGAGAGTTGAGTATTTGGGGGTGTTCTGGTCTATTTAATCTTCATTTCAATCTTCATTCATACTCGCTTATCCTGGTGACTGCAGTAAAAAATTGAAATCCATTTTTCTCTGGAACCCAACAAGAATACATTTTTAAAGTAAGTAACGTTGCGTTTAAAAAAACGTGATTTCGCAAAATCTCTACCAGTAAAGAGAAATAATTATGTCAACAACAAACATTGTTTTAGGAGTTACTTTATCTTTTAGGTTCATATTCATATTTGGCTAGGATAAAAACGTCCCTACTTCAAATTTTATTGGAAAGTTGTTAAAGGCAATGATGTTCTCTTAAAAAACATTTTGACACAACTATTTTTTCTTTTTTTTTTTGATCGATAATTTTTTACGGAAACAAACATTGTACTAAGGTAACTTAAAGTATAGGTCATTCGCTTCCGGACACGTTGTATAGTGTGTAACGAATAATATATACATGTTCAACCCATATTTATACGTAAGTATGAAGGATTCCAAAAATATTTATCTATGCTCTTACTACCCTGTTTTAATTTTATTAAATTTGCTAAAGTCGAAAAAAAAATATTATAAAAGTAGGTAATACAATAAATGTGTCCCAAAAAATTGTAGAAAAGCCTTAATTTAAGCATTCCGCTAGCATTAGAGTGAAATATATAAATTTTGATGAAAAATCATTTATCACTCAATATATGTACCTATACAAGTTATATAAATTGTCAAAATTGTAGCAATTTTTCTTTACAATCTCATAAGATTGTTATGAATTTAAAATTTTATATTAATAGTTAGTAAAGTGTCTAAAATTAGAATATTAGGTACGTCGAAACATTTAGCAAACATGGTAAAATAGTTAAATAAACTGAAAATTATTTTTGTCATGGCATATACCTACTTCAAAAAAGTAAATAAATCATTTTACAATAGCTAGTGTAAAACGTGAGATCTAGGTCAATTTCTGCCAAAATTTAAGAATCTCGCATCTCGAAAACAATAAAGCGAAAAAGATATACCGCCCTGTATATATTTACACCACGTATCTTCAAAATCACATAACAACTCTGAAAATCGCCGAAAACGCCACAGCCATCCCAATTGCACATCATTATTTCACTCTAACAAGTAATTGTTATAGATTTTATCTTTTTTGTTATTGAGAACTATATAATTATTACCGCCTCTGCACACAGAATTAACCTCTATTCTATGTGCCTTGTAAAACTTAAGTTTTCACGCTAAGTTCAGTTATGGCTCACTTAAACATCGACAGGGTCTTACGAAAATAGTCAAAATATAAATATTCACCATTTTCCTCCCCATTGTCACTGTCTTAACAGTGGAATGCCCAGACCAGTTCTATTTGACGCAGAAAGGTTATGTAAATTACACGACGACACCAAAATCGCACATTTATTACATTTTTTACCCCCTATACACTGTTAGATTATATCTATTTTTTCTAATATCTAGTCTTACACTATCTATTAGGTAAATATTTTCACTGTTGATAGAGGATATCAGACAGATGGCTTCCGTGACTTATTTGGCATACTCGACTTCTTTTAAGAAAATTCTGTATCACACTTTCGCATACTTGCGGCTGAATTTCATTGATAACTTTCCGAATTTCTGTCTTTAATCCAGGTATCGCATTCATTTAAGCAGGATAAACTTTGAACTTTACGAAACCCCACTGGAAAAATTCGCAGGCGTAAGATCGCATGGTCTTGGTAGTCAAGTCACTTCACTGTTCATTAAATTTCTGCCCTAACAAGTGGATAATTTCATGTACCGTATGGCAGACCTGCTACCTGCAGCAAGCATCCTGCTGGAATCGCATATCATTCAAATCTGTGCGAATGAGACCAAAAAAAGTTTAGTAGCATCTATCCATATCGTTCTCCATTGACAGTTACTGTATTTCCAGCTGCATTTTCAAAAACGGACCAAACATCGTCACTAAAGGTGATTTTCTTAGCAAAATCACCGTCCACTTGTTGATTCTCCAATCAACGAATGTCCGGCGCACTAAAGGGTCGTCTGGTTTCAATTCGTAGGTTAAGTGAATGCAGATTTCTAGTTAAAATCCGCTGCATTATACTTTTTGAAATTATTTGCAGTGTGTAATATCACACATCGTAGCAATATTTTTGGCTGAACGGCCTGTTTTTTTTTATTGTCTGCAACAGAATCTGTTTGTTTCAACTAATCTCTTCACAATTATTTCATTCAGGGCGTTGCTTCTACTAAAAATTCCACGTAATTCGTGCACAGTCTCAGCTACACACTCTCCGTACTTGTTATAAATTTTCTAATATTTTCACCGTTTTATCATTTGGGGCGTTTTTACACCGTAAAATAGTTTTACAATGAAATTGTACAGTTTATTTGTAAAATTACAATCAAAAAGAGAATTAAAATAACTAGGGGTAAATAAATTGACATATTTTTTCGGTGAAGATATATAGTAGGTACATCGCAAAATTTTTACAATTATGATAGACGATAGATGATAGATGATTAGTTGCTTGATGTGATTTTAATTTATTATTGGAATTAATTTTTTAAATCATGTTTATTTATTTTTTACGATGTTTTGATATATTTTTTATCTATAAATAAATCGTAAGGTTATGAAATCCCTCCATAAATTTTACTTGAACATATAAGATCTTTTCTCATTATTTTAATGAATTTTTGTTAGCACCCGTAAATAAAGGACATAAATATAATGTATTGGATTATTTGATAACCTTACGTGACCTAAAAGATCTACAGGAAAATTTGTATTATTTATCAAATACGTTGTTAATTTATTAATACTCATTTCTTCTACAAAAGGAAACGACTTCAATACATTTTCTTGGTCATTTTGCAATCAATATTGTTATTTAATATTGACTTTACCGTACCGTAAACTCTGGAAATTCATAATCTCGCATCTAATATTAATTATAATTCGGTAACGGATTTTGGGACTGTTTGCCTACTTCCGTATGCTTAAGAGGATTATATAAACTAGAACTCCTATAATTTAAATTACTTTTAGTCCGTCATAATGAAATTGCATTTGTAGGACTTTTATTCGTTTGCATACATGCATTATTGAATTATGTAAAGTAATTTAAATGATCTACTTACGGCTGCATATACGAGTATACTCCGTCATTAAAAGCAAATAAAGCATTATAGTTCCACAAGAACGCGCATTAATTACTGACTGCATGCCACCCGTAATTCGCCTCGTGTATAATTATGTAACATTTTAACATTTTTTGATGTTTGAAATAAAAATATAAAGAAAAATAAATTTATTAATGTGTGCAAAACATCCGTGGGCCGCATTTTAAATTATATGTCCAAGATTTTGAGCTGCAATAAATTACAGGTTTGCTGAAAAATATAATCTTATATAATGGGTATAAAATTACTCTAAAATATTATAATGTAGTGTTAATTTTAATACGTGAATAAACCTGTGAGTTGAGCTCCATAATTTATTTCTGAAATGTACGAGGTCTGTTCAGAAAATAACCGAACTTCATTTTTCGAAGCTTTATTATTAATTTTATATACTATTCACACACTTTTCCCAGCGGTTCTTTAAAGTCAAATTTGCTTTCATATCATCAATAGTTTGACAACGGCGTCCTTTCAGTACTAATTTTAATTTCGAGAATAAGAAAGAATCACAAGGAGCAAAGGTTGGTGAATAAGGAGGTTGAGGGAAGATATTAAACTGATTTTTGGCACAAAACTGACGTATTGACAAAGCTGAGTGCGGGCGCATTGTCATGGTGCAAGAACCATGAATTGTCTCGTCACAACTGTGGTCTTTTTTTGCAGACTTTTTTACGTAATCGCTGTAAAACGCTTTAATAGTACACACGGTTCACTGTTTCACCATGAGGCAAGAATTCAAAATTCACAATTCTATTAAAATCAAAGAAAACAGGGAGAAATACTTTAACATTAGATAGAGACGGACGTGCTTTCTTGGGGCTGGAAATCGTTTGCCAATCCATTGTGATGATTGAACTTTTGTCTCAATGTCGTAACCGTAAACCCAGCTTTTGTTTCCCGTTACGATCCTTTGAATAAATGTTTCATCGTCATTGAATTGTTCAAGAAGTTGCTGAAAAACGTCCACACGATTTTCTTTCTATTGTTCGGTCATCAAACGAAGAACAGATTTTGCTGCACCTCGATGCATGTTCAATTTTTAGTCAAAATTGCATGGCATGACGCAATTGAGATAATAAGACTAACCTCTTCTGCAATTTCTCTAGCGATTTGCACGTACCAGATCTTTGATTTTTTGAACGTGGTAGAGATCAGTTAAAGTCGAAGGTCTTCCTGGTGGAGGATCATCTTCAATTGACTGAAGACACATGTAAATCGAGAAAACCATTCGCAACATTGCGTGCGACACAGAGCATCTTCCTGATAAGCTTGTTTCAAAAGTTGAAACGTTTCTGTGAAAGTTTTCCCCAGTTTCACACAAACTTATACGTTGCATCGTTGTTCGAGAAAATTGCTTATTTAAAAAATCGTCACTAATACTTGCACGTTGCATTTAAATAATAATATCACAAAAACTAAATGAGATCAACAATCCAAGAACATGAAGTTACAGTGGAGGTTATGCGCAACGCAATGCTGCCAACTACATATCACTAAATGTCTCCATTAGCGCGTAGTTCAAAAAGTTAGGTTATTTTCTGAATTCATATCTAAGAAATGTCCCTATTTATCCGTTATGGTTGAGAAATGTTTAGCTGTATATAACATTTTAGAATTGATCTTTTATAAAGCCTTATTTAATGTTTCAAATAACTATTATACTTGTTACGCGGAGTGGAACGGCAATGTTCTTGTAGTCGAAATAAACAAAAGATCAAGAATGACATTCTGTAGTAAACTAATTTCTAAAGATTCTGCGACTCTACCTCTATTTGAATCAAAATCTTCTATCAATTATTCCAGAACAGTTGATTCAGGGTAGTAGTAAAATATAATTAGTGTAATTAGAGTGAGGTGATTGTATAAAAAATAGGGGGTGTTTTGTCACTGAATACTATTTTAAATGAGAGAATGCGAACGAACAAGCAATTTGGCTAATAACTCCTTAGGTACATAAATTTGTATTGGATTTTAAAACTTTGTATTCGAATCATAGGACTTTGTTATCAATTTGTGACGTACTAGACTATGGACATATTATTATAGGAAACTTATTCTTTATGTAACTTTTCTCTTTCTCTCTCTTACTAAATAAAAGAATAGTAGAATGAGATTTTTGTTGATCTTCCTATTAACAGGTGGCGCAATTAAGGCGTAGTCTAATATGTTACAGCAGTCTGACAAAATAGTTTTACTGCTACCTTTTTTATTTAATAATGTTTTTTTGCAAAAGTAAAGAAATATAAGTCAAGATTTTTTAATGATATACCTGGCTAGATTTATTGAAACTGAAACATCTATTATCTAATTTAACTGGATTAAATTGTTGAGACATAAGAACAAACCCATCCAGGACTTGTAATGACTATTTCTCTAATATCATGATTTTTTGGCTTTTATTATACAGGGTGGTCCCGAGGTAATGAGCCAAAATTCATAGGTAGATTCCCGAAGCAAAAATATTGCAATTTAACCGAACTTACCTTAGTACAAAAGTTGATAGTTAAAGAGATATAGGGTGTTAAATGTAAAATATTATTTTAGTTTATTTCCATTTATTTCATAATAAATACAAATATCTACACCAAATTTTGGGGTTTGGGGTTCTTTGGATAGAGGAATTGAAATTTGTTCACATTTTGGTTATAGTTCATAGAGGGCGCCAGCTGCCGTAGATTGAAGGTGTTGGAAACGACATAACTTTTTTGCACTTTAATGTATCTCATCTTTGGTATCAAATTCTTATTTTCCAACTTTTTTTACACAAAAAAGGTAGACTTTATGAAAGTAGCTGTCTCGCACCGTTTCCGAGATATTTGGCTTTGAAACTTCCAATGCTAATAGTTGAAATAATTAAAATAATTTAGAAATGTCAAAAACAAGGGTTTATTTAGAATTAAAAATTGTAATGAACAGTAAAATAGTAAACATTAGTAAAAAAATATGCCTTTTTGACAATAATTGCTTAAAATATCCACCTCTAACTTCAATACATTTATCAACACGTTTATTAAAAGATTGTCTTATTTTAAAGTATAAATCCTTAATGCGAAATGACTTTGCAGCATTTAAAACCTGCTACTAAAGTTCTTCTCAAGTGTTTATAGTTTCTCCATAAACAACTGATTTCATGTAACTCCAAAAACGAAAACCTCGGCATTCTATCTCACATTTATGTACGAGTATACAATTTAATTTGTAAGCTAAGATGTGATTTTAATTAGATACGAATAATACTTAATAGAAATTAGCATACAAATGACAGTAATAAGACAAGTGGAAGACGTCAATTATTTGATTTGCGTCCAAATCCTACTTAAGAAACTTTACCACTAAATTAATAATACCTGTAGGTACTTAATTGTAATTTAATGCAACAGCATTGGAAGTTTCAAAGCCAAATATCTCGAAAACGGTGCGAGATAGCTACTTTAATAAAGTATACCTTTTTTGTGTAAAAAAAGTTGGAAAATAAGAATTTGTAACCAAAGATGAGATACCTTAAAGCACAAAAAAGTTATGTCGTTTTTAACACATTCAATCTACTGCAGCTAGCGCCCTCTATGAACTTTAACCAAAATGTGAACAGATTTCAATTCCTCTACTCAAAGAACTCCAATCCCCAAAATTTTGTGAGGATATTTGCATTTGTTAAGGAATAAATTAAAAAAAACTGAAATAATATTTTACATTTAACACCCTGTATCTCTTTAACGATCAACTTTTGGACTAAGGTAAGTTCGGCTAAATCGCAATATTTTTACTTGGAGAATCTACCCATGAATTTTGGCCCATTACCTAGGGACCACCCTGTATATGTAAAAAGCTTAAAAAAAATTTAATATAAAATAGCTGGGCAGGACAAATCATCTCCATATCTGTAGAAAAGAAATTATTTTACTTAAAACTATTCAAAGAGATATTTTATTCAAATTTTTGTTAAGTAGTAGTATGTACTACGTTGTATCAAGTTTGATGTTAATATAGAGAATTTTAAAAAATCTGGTCAATGTCGGACTCTTGAAATTAAAATTTCTGAACGGTAATGAGAAACTATATTCTTTTGTGGTCAATCGGAAAGGTTATTCCGGTATATTTTTTCTACTGTATTACATAGCATATTGGAACTACGTAAACCAGTGAAAAAATAAATAAACACATTTAAAGTAAGAGATAATACTCTTTCCTCAGTTTTTTTTTAATCAGAAGGAAAAATAATCAACTTTCGGAGAAAGTGTGACGAAAAAACTAAATGCGGAAGTTTTGCCACTGGTTTGTGTATTCATTATTTCATTGTTAATTTAGAAGAGGAAAATATGATAAAAAATCATTTGCATAACTTTTTCACTGGTTTGTGTGCATTCAATACGTTATATGATTAAGTAAAACACTATAGCTTTTAATATCTCTTAGTGGTACAAAGTGTTCACAAAAAATAAATTACTTTCCACAAATAGCTAAAAAATATGGCTAAAATATTCACAAAGATGAACCCAGACATTTTACACGGTCATTTTCCTCTTTTTGCTATTGTATGTGATGTGCATCCCAAAATTCAATTTTGGCTTGATTTGATTTTTTTGCTGTTTTTATTTGTTTTGTTTTTTTGTCATGTCTTGTATCGCTAATACTTGAATTTGAGTTGCAATTTTGGAAAACGACAATGTATCTTTCTAGTATATTTTGATTTTTGAATAACTAAATAGGTATTGTCAGAAATAAACAAATTATTTTCTATGTGAGTTGAGTTCCATTTTCGCATAATATATCAAAACATTTTATTTAAAAAAGTTATTATTAGTATTCACTATTAAAATTTTTAAACACGTGTAAAGTCAATTAGATATATTGATATTTTTTGATTTAATAAATTATTGAAATGTAAAATTGGATTGTCACAAAATTGCGACATTATTTGAATTTTATTTCTAAACTTTTGAATAGAAGTAGACGTAAACGCACTGTATAAAATTATTTGTTGAATTAAAATAGCGATTTGAATTTGTTTTTAAAACTATGTTTGAAAAATTTTCTCTGAACCTAGTTACCTACATCTCAAAGACCTGTTGTCCCTTTCCACGGCTATTTTGATACAAATACTGTCAATACATTTAGCAATTTGTTTTCTAAAGTTGATCATTCTCCTTTTTCTCATGTGGTTCCATCAGACTGTTGTATTAGTTGAATTTTGTATGGAAAAACAAATATTTTAAATAATTTATTTAACTTTTCATTCGTATATGTTCACTATTGCATATAAATGTATTTTCTTTATCTTAGGTCAGGAGTACAACTTCAACAAACTCAACGAAGAGGAAGTGAATTCGTTGGGTTTAATATACGACTACGACTCGATTATGCACTACGCCAGAAATACCTTTTCAAAAGGAACATATCTCGACACCATTCAGCCCATCGACGTGATCGGCAGAAGAAGGCCCGAAATTGGGCAAAGAATCCGGCTCAGTGAAGGAGATATAGCGCAAACGAATCTACTCTATAAGTGTCCCAGTAAGTCCCAAAATCATGCGAGGGGAATAAATTGAATTAAAGTAGTTGTTAGATGCATGCGGCCCGCATTAATATACTCGTGTGGTACTATAAGGTGTTATTTATGCGTTTGTCATCGTTATTGTCTTGAATAAAATATGGCTACTATTATTACCGTACTAGTATCACGTAAAGCCATGAATGGAATTAACCACGGCTCGTTTATGTAATTGTTGGACTTGTCCATAAAATTTAAGCACTATCCAACAGTATTTGCTATAAAATTTAATTACAGTGTCGATTATTGCCAGTTAGATTTTACCATTTTCCGGTTCAATAACTGTAAAAGCAAAGTTTAACTTCGTTATTTTTATATTCAGAAATTTGCGCTAATCCCATAATATTTCAATAGTAATAGTATATTTAACGTAGTTTCTTATTTATATGCGAATACATTTTCAAATGTTAACTTTGAATATTAATTTAGATTATTACTACTTGCTTATTAAAAAATAAGCACTGAAGATGATGACTAAATATTTTCTAACATTATGAATATAAAATTGCATCTAATTTCTTAAACCATACATCATACTTAGAAAAATGTTCTATAATATATTTTTCGTTTATGAAAATTGTGTTTGTGAGAGCTGTCCTGCTTTCTACCTTCTATATATCACCTGCTTTTTAGTCAAAATGTAATGTGCACCGTTGGACCTGAGAGAAAGTAAACTTACTTTCATGCAACATTATCCTCCATAAATCTACCAGATTATTTTTCAGATAAGGTTTATACTGTAATAAATCGAGCTGAAAATGTGTGACAATGTTTTCAGGGAAGTAATTCTTGTGTACATTGTACAAATTCTCAATTCAGTTGTTTGCATTCAGACTGCTTATGAAATGGAAATGTTTACAAATTTAGAATTATTCAGGTCCTAGTACTGCTTGATAGTATATTTAAAATAATGTATAATAAAACTACATACTATTTTAATCTCTTCAACTCGTAAATTCAAAACCGAATCTAAAGTGAAGTAAACTGTTAAAAACACAGGACGTTCTAGAAAATTTCCTTTTGAGTATTTGAAATCACTGTAACCGTTCAAAACTTTTGTGTCTTTAGAGTTTTTTTCGTGGATCGTTATAGTCCTATCATATCTATAATAATATTAAATTAGAAGTACTGTTAGTAAACAGCAAAAGTTATGTAAAGGGTGCCCAATTTTATTTAGAAATAATTTAGAAAATAGTAAGATTTTGCTATTTAAACTTATCTGTTACTAAATCTCAACCGTTTTTAAAATACAAATCCGCGTTTTTTTAAATTAGGTAATTAATTTAAGGCAACAATTCACAGAAATAGTCACTAAGTACTTTCAAATTTCGACGATTCTGTATATTTTGAAATATGGATAAATTGCGCCTCTTATAGAATTTTGATTAAATGAGCAGTACAAAAAAATATTTTTTAAATGTTTACATTATCTTGCCATCCATATTACAATATTTAACAAAGTGCTAGTAGTCACTAATTTTGTAAGTTGACAGTAATTTCAGTTTGATCTTTAAGACATTGTATCTGCTAATCCTTAATGAGTGTTTACTACCATAAATTATACCACATGCTACTTCATTTTTCGATATGGATACAGACATACGACGAATTAGAGTTATTTACAACGTGACTAATTTTATTGAAATAATTCATAAAAACCATCAAAGAGAATAAAAAATACTGGAGATAAAAGTAATAAAGTTGAGGTTATTAAATTTAGTACAACTTATTATAAAAACTGTTCAAAATGACCACCGTTGTTTCTACAACAAAGGTTAATTCGACGAAGAAAGTTAACACCTTTTGCAGTTCTTAAGGGCTATTTTTAAAAACATATATGGCATTTTGGACATGCCTCCACAACTCAGTTCAGTGTTAAATCATGCACTGTTGTTTTTAGAGTGCCTCAAAGATAATAGTGGCAAGGTGTCAAGTCTGGTGAACGTATAGGCCAGTTAACAGAAACATTATCCCGATCTATCTACCGATCCATCGACGAGGACATCTTTGGTTCAGATATTGCCGGACATTTACAGTGAAATGTGGTGGAGCGCCATCATTCACAAACCACATGTTAGCTCTGAGTAATAACGGCATTCTCCAATAACTCGGGTTTTGCAAAAAAATCCAAATAAAATTCCCCATTCAGGTATTGGGTAGAATAACAGGGCCAATAATAATGATATCCCAAACCAGATTAAACTGAAATTACAGTCAACCTACAAAATCACAATATGGGTGGCAAGATACATTTATATAGATATACAGGATGGGCCATTAGTGTGAGAAAGTACACTAACTCCCTTGATACTTATAATACAGAAAAAAAGTTTATATAAAAGTTATACAGAATCAAGAAACCTAAACTACAAAATTAATTTCAAACATACAGGGTGATGAGTAAAAAGGGGACACGCCAAACATTACATTTTTTAAATGGAACACCCTGTATATTTTTAAACAGTTGGATTTCTGAGAAAATTCTATATATGGCAATATAAACAGTTTATCATTTTAGTGCGGGGTTGCCAAGATGTGTAGAAAATTCTTAGAATTTTGGAAAAAACATGACCTCGAAGAAGTTGTATTAACTTTCAACTACTAACACTTGGAGCAAAAATATTTGACAGAGTTATAGGCAAATGTTATACAAAGGCTCCTTATATTAGCTAATATCGATATTTTATACAGGGCATTTTTTTATAAGACGATAATTTCTAGAAAGTTCAAACTTGATTTTCTAAAATTTTTCAAATGGAGCACCCTGTATTATATTGTTTTATTTTATTCGCATATCACTCCACTTCAACTTTTATTAAGCATGTTCTATACCTAAAATTGTTAGTTTTTAAGATGTGGCAACATTTCTGAAAATACTTAATTTTTATTCTTTTCGGTCGCACGAGATGGCTTTGGAAAAAACTGTCACATTGTGTCAACTTGTCTATACTATAAAATAATTTAATTATACTACATATTTGTGTATAAAAAAATCTTAATAGAACATAACATCATAGTTTATTTATTAAATGGAACTAAAATAACAAAATAGATACGAAAATAAATCAAATATTTAATTTTACAACAAGTGTTCAAAATGACGGCCGTCTTGGTTTAGACATAGCTTTACACGTCGTTCAAATGTGGTGTTAACATTATTCAGAATATCAATGTTGATATTTTGAAAAACTCGTCGAATTCGGTTTTTCATATCCTCTTTAGTAGTATCCCCACAGAAAATAGTCCATTTTTATCAGATCAGGCGACCTAGCGGGCCAACTAATTGGTCCACCTCTTCCAACCCACTTCTCTGGAAATTCATTGTTTAAGAATCTACGAACTTCCTGCGTGTGGTGTACAGGGGCTCCATCATGTAAATATCACATCCTCTGACGAATATTTAGCGGTATATTTTCTAATAAATTTTTCAAAGTATTTTGTAGAAAATGAAGATATAGTTGCCCTGTTAAATGTTCGTCGAAAAAATAAGGCCCAATAAGGTAATGTCCAGTAATCCCGCCCCAAACATTGAGTGACCACCTATGTGTCCTTATAAGCAACGGATTTTCAGAAGCACAATAATGAAAATTGTGTCTGTTCACGCTTCCATTTTTGTGAAACGTTGCCTCATCAGTAAAAAGCACACAAATAAAAAAAGCCTATCTTCATTCATTTTTCTCTGGGCCCAATTACAAAACTCCAAGCGACTTCCATAGTCGTGGTTATTCAATTCTTGGTAAACTATTTATATTGCCATATTTAGAATTTTCTCAGAAATCCAACTGTTTAAAAATATACAGGATGTTCCATTTAAAAATGTAATGTTTGGCGTGTCCCGTTTTTACTCATCGCCTTGTATATTTGAAATTAATTTTGTAGTTTAGGTTTCTTGACTCTGTACAACTTTTATATAAACTTTTTTTCTGTATTATAAGTAACAAGGGAGTCAGTGTACTTTCTCACACTAATGGCCCACCCTGTATATATATTTAAAAAATATTTTTTGTACCCAAACCATTCATTTAATCAAAATTCTACAAGAGGCCCAAAAACTTCCAAATACTATCAAATAAAATATAGTTGCCATTATTGCCTGAAAGAGGAAAAAGTTATGAACGGATATTATCACCATACATCAATTTTGTAGGAGTTGTAAGTTTTAGAAAACACTCTGTATAACACTAAAATGTGTAGATTGAAAGCAAAAATCCACACCCCCAAAAATAATTAAAATCGAATAATACATATTCGAGTTATTTACAAAATTAAAAATAATTTCACGAACTTTGAAGCCATCTAGCGGCCAAACGAAGCGACTTTGGATATAGGTGAATTAGTCTAAATCTGCCTATTTCGAGTCCACGAATCTGTGGTCTTTCGTTGTACATGTTATTCTAGGACACCCTGTATATTGTATCAATCGAAAGTTGACGCCAGTAAAACAAATATACTTAGAGTTATATTACTTTTATAATTTTATTAACTCGGTGTGTTTTTTAACGAACTTTTTTTTAACAATCGAAAAAATCAGACTAGATATTGAATGAACCTGTTTGGTTTTTAAAATTACAGTGGCGTCTAAATTCTACAGTTTTTAGTGACAAAGTTGTCAAATTTGTATAGGTAGCTACCAATTATGAAAATTTTTGCCTATCATTAACCCCAGTTTCATCTTTTTGCGTCAAGCTTTTTCAGAAAAATTTTAGAAAATGAAACATTTTTTTAGTTGTCGACACAACTCACAAACGGCTGAAATTTTTTTAGAAATAAAACTGAGACACCCCGTAGGTAGCCACTGCACACTGCAATGTGCAACTGCAAGGTTATAGTATAATGGTTTTTAAGTAATTGATTTAAAACTGTTTCTCCCATTCATTAAAAAAAAATTTGACGAAAGGAAGTTTGTTTAAACGTCGCTGTTATACCTGATGTGTTGCTGAAGTCATATATGATGGTTTGGCTATTACAATTTTCGTAATATACCTTGTCTGGATGCAAATTATGAAACAGAGAACATGATGACATTTGTCTATTGCAAAATATAAATAATTATTTTCTTCTATTATAAAAATGTATTAACAATATTCATGTATTTCGTTGTAAAGATTGGTAATAAATACGTTGAATATAAATCCTTTGTTTGTAGAATGTGGCCGGACGTACCAGGCCAATTCTGCGACATTTTCCGCCCCCATTTATACTGACAACGTCCCCGAAGACGGCATCAAATGCGAATGGAGAATTACCGCAACTCACGGAGAACGAATCGTCCTTAACATCACCAATTTGGATATAGAAAAATCGCAGGACTGCAAGACAGATTATATCGAAGTGAGAGATGGTTATTGGCACAAGTCCCAAATTCTCGGCCTGTTCTGTGGCACTGGACAGTTTCATCATATTGTTTCCAAGGAGAGTCGCATGCTCATTACGTACGTTGCCAAGAATCCTAAGGGACATAGAGGATTCACAGCCAGTTATGAAGGTAAGTGATGTAATGCGACGGGCCAAATTTCAGTTTTCAAACTTTAACGACTTCGGAACGAGAATACAGAAGTGGTGAGTTGTAGTAAGCATTTTATTACTATGTGTATCTCAATTGCACGGAGTTATAAAATGCTCAGATCTTTATTCAATTGCAAGCAATGCTTTATACAGTACGCGCCTAAAGTATGGAATAAATTCAGTAAAATCTAAACAATTTTTTTTGGGAAAAATCTTCGAACAGGACGATTTTTAATTTAAAAAATACATATTTTAGCATAAATGGCGATTTTCAACCGTCATTTGTTTTCGAGTAATGACGATGACGATTTTTTTTTAAATAGCAACCCCCAATTTTTTTTCTTGATTCTGAAAGATCGTTTCATTGTCGATCCGACAGTACTAAAATGTTAATTAAGTTTTCTACCTAAATTAAGTGTTCCAATTACCACCCACCGACTTCTTGATAATACGCAAGTCTGTGTAGAAATTCTTCTTGCACATTACGAATTATTTCTGGGGTAATTCTATGTATTTCATCTATAATACAATTTTGGAGTTCTTCTAAATTATGTGGTCTATTAACGTACACTTTGGACTTTAAGTAGCCCCATAAGAAATAGTCCAGGGGTGTAAGAACTGGGGATCTCGCGGACCATTCCATCGGTCCTCGTCTGCCGATCCACCTCCTAGGAAAACAATTGTCCAGAAAATCTCGAACAGAGCGCGCATAGTGCAGAGGTGCACCTTCTTGCTGAAACTATATGGTGTCATCAGGAATATCAGGGTCATTATCGTTAGGAAAAATTACTGCAAGCGCTGGAACAAGGTCATTTTGTAAAAACTCTAAATATCTTTCTCCTGTAACGGTTCTTTCAAAGAAGAAAGGTCGTACTATTCTGTTGTCAACTATTCCAGCCCACACATTTAATTTCTGTGGGTGTTGGGTATGTGTCTCTGCCATCCAATGAGGATTTTCCCTACTCTAATACCTGCAAGTTTGACGGTTCACTGTACCATTGAGACAAAACGTGGCCTCGTCTGAATAAACTATTTGCCGGTGTAAACCTCTATTTACTTGAGATAAATCCATCATAATTTCACACAAGTTGAATTTTGTAGGGATGATATTTTTCCTGCCTCAGGATACATAGGACTGCGGTCTGACTAATTTCATTGTTTAATGCAACCAATCGTGAAGTATTATGAGGATTATCTACCATACTTATCAAAATGTTCTGTTTGTGATCTTCACTAACGCTTGGACGTCCAGGTTTTGGAATATCTACAACATTGCCAGTTTCTCTAAATTTAGATTCTAT
>NW_019416899.1:171640-196200 GCF_000390285.2 Anoplophora glabripennis | reverse complement strand
GCGGGATGACTTTGTACGAAAAAATGCTTAGGACATGATTTTGTTCGTAATGAAAATAGCTACAAAATGGCGGTGGTCCAATTACGAAATTTGCAATAACAAAGCCGTGAGATTGAAAAAACGGTATAAAACGTCAATTTTTTAAAGTTGCTGTAAGCGACGATAAAGCCGAACATCAGGAGAGCAAAACTTTTTATTCTGTAAGGTGTGTACACATAGTGTAAATACGGAGAAACCAAAAGCAATTTGCAAAATTCATCTTCATCTTCATTTTTGCAGTTTTGGTAAGGTTTTATAACGTCACCCTAGTTTTAAACGTCACCGTTTTTTTAATTTTTGGACGTATATTTATGTATATTTATAAAATATTCCATTACGGTAGATTAGCCAGCATAATTACCTACAATTTAAAAAAATATATATTTTCATCGTTTAGATCCTAAGCTACTTAACATTTTGCGCCTGTTAGCCGTAGTCGTACATTATTCAACATATTAACATAAAACAAAATCGTACGTGTGGGGTAAACCTTTAACTTTTCATTTTCGAGCGCGAGCTCCGCTCTTCGGCGCTTGTATACTATTAGAAATATGCAACAGTAAATTTAAACAATTGTTTACTTAAAGTTAAAGGTTTACCCCACACGTACGATTTTGTTTTATGTTAATATGTTGAATAATGTACGACTACGGCTAACAGGCGCAAAATGTTAAGTAGCTTAGGATCTAAACGATGAAAATATATATTTTTTTAAATTGTAGGTAATTATGCTGGCTAATCTACCGTAATGGAATATTTTATAAATATACATAAATATACGTCCAAAAATTAAAAAAACGGTGACGTATAAAACTAGGGTGACGTATAAAACCTTACCAAAACTGCAAAAATGAAGATACTTGAATTTTGCAAATTGCTTTTGGTTTCTGCATATTTACACTATGTGTGTACCAAATTTCAAGTGTCAGCAAAGCTTCGAACAAATTTGGCAAAGTTTCGAGTTTCAGATGCCGATGAATGTATAACACCTTATAGAACAAAAAGTTTTGCTCTCCTGATTTTCGGCTTTAGCGTCATTATTGTATATATATTGAACTATAGTTTTCGAAAGTTTTATCACTTTTTGTTTATAATTGACATTTTTACAGCAACTTTAAAAAATTGACGTTTTATACCGTTTTTTCAATCTCACGGCTTTGTTATTGCAAATTTCGTAATCGGACCACCGCCATTTTGTAGCTATTTTTATTACGAACAAAATCATGTCCTAAGCATTTTTTCGTACAAAGTCATCCCGCTGAGTTATTTAAAGAAAAGTACTAAAAAAATTTTTTTTCACGATTAAATTGTTAATAACTTTTTCCTGATAAAATACTTTGTCAGCAAATTAGCCTGTTATTGTACTCATCATTTAAAGTATTCCTGTGTAGTTATTTCCGAGTTATCAAGAAAACGTCACCAACAGTAACTTTTCGGCCTCTATCGACTGGACTATAACGTTTTTGCTTTATTTTAATCGATTTGGGTTTTCTAACATTCAATCGCCATTTACTCGAAAACTTTCCTATGTAAGATGGCAACATTTTAATACTGTTGGATCGACAATGACACGATCAATCAGAATCAAGACAAAAAATAGGGAGTTGTTATTTAAAAAAAATGCCGATGACGTCATTACTCGAAAACAAATGACAGTTGAAAATCACTTTTTATGCTAAAATATGTATTTTTTAAATTAAAAATCGACCTGTTCGAGGATTTTTCCCAAAAAAAAATTGTTTCGTTTTTACTGAATTTATTCCATACTTTAGACGCGTACTGTATGTAAAACCATTGTTAGTCAGTATAATTATCAAGGTAATACAAACATCACTCATATCAACATTTATATACTACTTGTACAGTAAGTGTATTAAGTATGTACATATCTTATTCCATAATTTCATACATTTTAAATATAAGCAATGAAATAATATTCGTTGTTTCAAATGTAATACACTGAAAATAATCAAATAAGTTCACGATTGATGAGTAAAATTAGGTGAAAAAAATATAAAATCCTTAAAATGTACTTTGATAATTCACTAAAATGACACTAAAATATTATTTTCTTCACAAATTTAGGACAGAAATTATTATTTTTTTACAAACTTAAGATAGCAATTTTACAAATTTACAATTTAGGATAGGAATTTCACAGATTTAGGATAGCAATTTACAATTTAAGATAATAATTTACAATTTAGGATAGCGACTTGCAATAGTATAGCAATTTAGGAGAGCAATTTTGCAAATTTAAGATAGTAAATTTTTTTTCCCTTAAAAATGATTAGTGTTTTAATTAGGAAAGTTATAAATTTGACATTTTTATTTTTGTCCTATTATACAAATAGGAAAATAATACTTTACTGTTACATATATAAATATGAGTAGAAAAAACTATTAAAGCGATTTAATGAAAATATAATGACAGTTAAACAATAAATTGTGGATTTGGAATCATTTTACGAATAAAAAATAATAATTTAAATTACAATGCTTTTTCCAATTGTTATGCCCTGGCCTATACATCTGGTCGCCGACAGTTACAGACTTACAGTGATTTCCCTAACATTAGATAGGAATCCTTGACCTGCCCTTGTCGTTCTCAGGCTAGGTTCTGTGCGGTCGGCTGTCAAATGCCCTGGGCCAGCCAAATCGACAGTGAACGACGATGAAACCTATTAGTTAGTTTCTTTTTTAATAGTTATAAGAAACATATAAATGTAATCTTAAAACTACAGATAAAGACCATCACATAGAAGAATTCACTGAGAAGTGTAAAAAGTTATTTCAAATAAACAAGGAATTATCTCAACATGATAGATACACAGAGGCGGCCTTAGGGGGTGGCGAGCAGGGCAATCGCCCGGGGCCTCGCTCTTGCAGGGGCCTCGCGCAACAACCCGAATAAAAAAGTTTATATTTAAAACTTTATTTTATCCTTAGCTATTATAGTTATATAGGTATATGACAATAAAATAAAGTTTGTTAATTCTTAATAAATATATTAATAGTTAATAAGTAGTAATAGGTGTATAAATAATATTTCTCATTTAGATTTATTTATTGATCGATATCAAAATCAATTCATTTATCAATGGATAATAATATTTTTTATAATTTGACTGTAAAACATAATTGAATAATTTCATGTATAATTTTAAAGAAAAACAAGCTTTTAGTAACGTCATTTTATTTTCGTATTCTTCTCAGCAAACCCTTACATTTGAAATCCATATCATAGGGGTGCATAAAAAATAACTGGTCCGCCATCTTTGGGAGTCCGCCATATTGAATTTAGAATGACGTTACGTAGCTAACCATGCATTGTTATCCAAACTAAACGTGTGTGCAAAATTTCAGCTCAGTCGGTTGGGGATAACTGTTTTAAAATTCAGTTGCAAAATTTGACCCATACTAACAAAGCAAGTTAAATAAAAGCTTTTAAAAATATGTTTGAATCTTGTAATTTATTTTATCATGATTAAAAATTTGTCGTCTTTGTATTTATTATCTTTTAAAAATCTCTTAATATTTGAATACTCAAAATTTATAACTTTTGCATTTCTCTTAAATCGTCAGAAATATCTACTCGTACAAACATTTCACAAATAATAAGGGCCTTGCAAAGATCTGCCGCCCGGGGCCTCGCAAAATTTGCCGCCCGGAGCTTCGCAATGGTTAAGGCCGCCCCTGTGTATACATGCACCCATATTCTACTTAATTCCTTTTCCCTTCAATAACCTTCAAGAAAATACAACTCCTAAATAAAACCTACATATTTAATTGACCACAGCCGAGAAACATACAAAACAATCACTTAACAACCTGAAGCATCAGGGAAACACCAATCATCGACAGTTCCAGGAACGAAACAGTGAACAAGAGGGGCAAAGATGTCACAGTTTGGTCTCCAAAATCGCGGAGCCTCGACTCTTTGAGTCGCACTGGTATGGCAGGTGGTATTTACGCCACTGCTGCACCAGTTATGGTCATTATTTTGAGTCGTTACTGTTACTTATATATTTAACAAAAATAGATCAATTTTGGTACGAACAATATTTAGTTTTTTTGTTAATACAAATGATAATGACAATTCCCTTTTGGAAGTGAGTTTCAGGAGAAAATAATGAATCATAAAACAAAATTAATTAATCGGCTTTATTGGGAGTTTTTCACCCAAATATCGTTTCTATATATTTTTGTTCTAAATTTAAAGCAAGTATAAGGTGAGGGCATAATAAACAGGACTGTTTGAAAATAAAAACAGCAAAAAGTATCTTTGGCTAAACCGATTTATTTTATTCAAGATAGGCCGCTACCGACTCAATACAGCGATTGTACGATCAAAATGCATGTCGAATGAGTGTTTTGGATCGTCAGCTGGTATGTCCTTGAGAATGTCGGTACAAGCCGTTTGGATGGCTTCTATGTCCACAAAACACTTTCCTTTAATCGACAAATGCATTTTTCCGAGAAGGTAAAAATCGCACAGTGCCAAATCAGACGAATACAGGGAGTGGTTGACAGTTAAATAGCGATTTTTAGTTAAAAAATCTGACACAATACGATACACCAAACGCTTCAAAACGCCAAGATAGAATTGTGTATTAACGATTTGGCCCGGTGTAACGAACTCTTTGTGGACAATGCCCTTGAATTCGTAACAGCAAATCAGCATTGTCGTCACTTTTGACTTCTCCAAACGAGACTTTTTGGGTTTTGGCTCATCTGGCGCCTTCCACTTGGTACTTTGGTAAGTTGTTTATGCTAAATCCTGAGCAATTTTTGTGCGAAATTAACCATGCGCACACTTTTCGCTAGCCCAAATGTTCTGCCAAAATGTCAATAAATCAATTACAATTGTATGAATTTCAATGAAGATCTGATCTTTGATGAGTTCCTGCACAGTTTTGATGGAATCTACGATCACGGATTTTGGTTGGCCAACATGTTACTCATCATTTATGTTCTCACAACCGTTTTTAAGCCGCGTATACCACTCATTAACTCTGCCATGGGATAAACAATCATCACCATAAACTTGGTTCATCAATTGAAATGTTTCGTTACAAGTTTTACCAGGTTTTTAACAAAACTTAATAACATCTTCGTCCAAAAATATCGTGAAATTTTGACAATACATCAGTGAAGGATCTATCTTTCTGATGCATGTATTTGCCAATAGATGGCCTCACTAGAAATACCTATTTTTGAAAAGTCCTGTTTACTTTGGACTGCAATTTGTATAGGTATTACGTGTAAAAGCATACCAGGAACTTTATCTTCCTCACGACTAAAACACTAACAACTCCCTTTAGGCTTTTTTCTTGTTGATTATATTAACTTTATTGGGGATAGGTATTATACAAATTTCCACATGTGAAATATAATGTGGCTTTCTGGAGCATGTTCACTTTGCTCATAAAAAATATTATGAAAATTTTTGGAAATTATTAACTAGGACTAATTTCACAAAGAAACGTTTGTCGCAATATGATGCTCCCCGTTTATGAGAAAAGTAAATTATTCTAGTTTATTAAAAGCTTACATAACCCAGCTTAACTTTATAAGAACATTGATGTCATCTATCTGTCAGAATTCGACAAATTGCTTCTCACTATTTATTTATTTATTTTCTATAGATTTACCTACTGTAAATATGAGAAATTGTCAAGCGTAAATGTAAATACAGACAAACATATAAAACAAGCAATTAAATACAACTAATAAACTAATAAACTACAACAACTACAAATAATAGTATATAGATAGGTATACATAAGAAATAGCTTTAAAAACCGACAATACATGTAAAACAAATTTAAAATTTAAAATGGTCCCTAACGCCAGTCCAAGAGATCGCTAGTGAGGTATTCCTCTACATTGTAAAAAGAATAATACTTTAATAATTTTTTTACTTCGAATTTAAAAGGTATAATATTTGAAATATCTTGGATATCATGAGGCAGATGATTATATAATTTGAGTGACATTTTTGCAGACGATTTGGAGACTTGGGTAGTTCTACAGTACGGTATGTGTAGTATGTTTGAATTTCTTAATTCGTATGGATTCAGATCACCTCTCTTCGGGAATTTTTCTAAATTTGTTTTTATATAAATTACGCAATTTAAGATATACAAGGAATAAACTGTTAAAATTCCATTTTGTTTAAAATAAGATCTACAGGAACTATTACGTTTTAAATTGAAAATATTTCTGATTATTCTTTTTTGCATTATAAAAACTTTATATAAACTACTACTGCACCCCCAACAGATAACTCCATAATTTAGCACAGGTTCAATGCAACCGTAATAGTACAGTTTCAAAATTTCTAAACTGAGGCTTCTTTTTATACTCCAAACAACATAATTTTTTGTAGCTAATTTTTTCAGAATTCCATCTATATGAAAATCCCATGAAAGGTGATTATCAAGGTGCACTCCCAAAAACTTAACAACATCATTTTGCAGTAAACTTCCCGTTGAAGACTTAATTAATAAGCTATAGTCGTCCCGTGTACCAATAGATGAAAATTTTATAAAACTTGTTTTTGTCAAATTCAGCACTAGTCCATTTTGACAACACCATTGCTCCATTTGAGCAACGCATTCCTCCGATAATTTACATAAATCCCGCTCTCCGTTTGAGCTAATTAAACAAGATGTGTCGTCTGCAAATAACGAGCTAGAACAAGTGACACCAAGTCTTAGGGGAAGGTCGTTTATAAATAAAATAAATAGAGTTGGGGCTAATACACTCCCTTGTGGCACCCCGGTGGCCACAGAAAACTTTTTTGATAAATAAACATCACTCCCATCTTTAATCCTTACAATTTGGCTTCTATCGCGTAGATACGATGATATCCACAATAGCGGTAGGCCACGAATACCATATTTCTCAAGTTTATTGAGTAAGTGAGTATGATTAATGACATCAAAGGCTCTCGATAGATCATAAAATATGCCGATGGTTTTTTGGTTTTCATTGATTGACTCGATAATATTGCTACAAAATGACATTAGTGCATCCTGGGTCGAGCGACCTTTAACAAACCCATATTGATTTTCAGATATAAGATTATATTTAAAAATAAAAGAGCTTAATCTTTGTAGGTAAGCTTTCTCATAAATTTTTGAAAATGCTGATAGCAATGCAACGGGTCGATAATTTTCTATTTTACTAATATCATCTTTTTTATGAAATGGCACAATCATTGCACACTTTAATTGATAAGGGAAATAACCGTTTTCAAATGAAATATTTAACAAATAAGTGAGAGGGGTTAGCAGGAGATCTGAAACCTCTATTAGTAATGAACACGGAACGTCGTCTATTCCAGCTGATCTTTTCTCTGAAATTTGCTTGATTATCATATATACTTCATTAATTGATATATCAGATAAGAAAAATGAATTTGGGTTAGAGGATATATCGATTTTTTTACTTATAGTTGTTTTGGAAACCAAAGATTGAATCGAATTTATAAAAAATTCATTGAAATTGTCGACCATATGTTTTCTGTCGTCAATTATTTCGCCTTGTACTTGTATCTGGCCTGGAAGTAAGTAATACACAACAGTATAAAAATCAAAATCCACTTCAACAACTGTCAAATATAATACTAGCTATAGGAACTATTATTTACATAGAGTACTATTTGTAATTGGCTTCTAAACTTTTCTCCTAAAACATAAAAGTTAAACAGGTTTAAAAGTAAATTATAAACATTTTCGGTATAACGCGATAGATTGTAAATACAGAAAATGATTGATATAAAACATTCTTAGCTGCTTTACCTAATACAAATTACCTTATTGCTCTTTTATGCTTACTTAGTTGTTAATTTGTATATTTATGTTAGTTAACTATAGATTTTAGATTTACTTTTTTTTTCTGTTACTGTATTACTGTTACTGAGGGTGCCACAAGGAAGCGTACTGGGCCCTTTGCTTTTTTCACTTTATACTGCGGATCTTCCTAATATTGTTAAACATGTGAATACTCATCAATATGCGGATGACTTCCAATTATATTTTCACTTTCCGTTAAGACTTTTGGATTCTTCGGTTAAAAAAAATAATGATAATGTGAATAGTATTGTATCGGTATCTCAGGCATTCTTAAATGGTGCAAAAACTGTGCTACTTGTTGTTGGTAAACATAAAGACTTAATTAGTTCGAACCCTCGGTTCAAAATATCTGTAAATGGAAGTGTCGTAAGTCCATTTGATTGCTGTAAAAACTTAGGGGTTTATATGAATGAGAATCTTAGATTTTTTAATCATGTTAACTTTTTAATACAAAAATCCTATGCTAAATTACGATCACTCCATGTATATAAGGATTATATAACGTCGGATATCAAAGTAAGGTTATGTGACTCCTTAATACTGAGTAATCTAGCCTAGTGTGATACTGTTTATTGGCCTGCCATTCTAAACAAGGACACGGAAAGCTTACAGAAAATACAAAACGCATGTATTAGATTTTCAAATAGTCTGCGCAAATTTGATCACATTAGCGCAAAATTTAAACAATCTAAATGGCTTAATTTAGATGAACGCTTTCAAATAAGAATGGCTTGTCTAGTATACAAAATTGTCAATACGAAGACACCTAAGTATTTATATGATAAACTTCTAAAGGGCAGAGATATCCACAGTTGTTTTACCCGTCACAATGATCTGTATGTCTCCTCACTCTTTCACAGATCTTTTAGTTATAATGTTGTACTTATATATAATAAAATACCTCGAGCAATTAAATCTTGCAGTAATATTATTTCTTTTAGGAAGTTGGTCAAGTCCAATATATATGAGAAATGAATCTCATCAAAATTGTTTTTGTCTCTTTTCATGTACATAAATAGATTACAGAACTAGCATTGATTATTATTATTGATTTAATTGTTTAATTCAAACGAGCTGTTGACGATATGGCAACTTACAAGTAAAATAAAATTCAAAATATAATGATCTGAAATGCAAACCATTTCCCTACATTTAATAAAAAAGCTAATTTATTAGTAAGAGCTAATTTTTGTATTTCAGCAATTTGCGGAGGTGATTTAACTATAGACACTGAGGGTCACCTTGAATCGCCCAACTACCCAGAAGAATACCAACCGAATAAAGAATGCATTTGGAGGATAACAGTAACTGAAAACCACCAAGTTGCGTTACGCTTCCAATCATTCGATGTAGAAAACCATGACAGTTGCGTCTATGACTACGTGGAAATCAGAGACGGTTTGTCGTTGCAGAGCCCTATTATAAAAGTTCATTGTGGTCAAAAGGTTCCATCGGATATAATCTCCACATCCAGCGAGATGTTGGTTAAATTTGTATCTGATGGATCAGTTCAGAAGGGAGGATTTTCAGCTACCATAATGAAAGAATACGATGAGTGTTCCAAGATAGACCATGGATGTGCCCAGCAATGTGTTAATACTTTAGGAAGTTACGTGTGTACCTGCAGGATTGGATTCGAGTTACACTCTGATGGTAAAAATTGTGAAGGTATGTTTCTGTTCTTCTGTTTTACTATTACACAGAGTGAGGCTAACAAATCAACATATTTGCCCGGAAGCTCTTCAGTTTCAAGGTTCAAAGTATTAAAATATGTCTCGGTGTCTTAAATATGATCCCCAAATGCTTCCTTTCTGAGATAAAAGTTGTTTGAACTTAAAAGAATAATAATAATTACAATAAATGACTGAAACGATTTCATTCCAGTTCTTTATAGACTTCTCTCTTATTGCCCATAGTCTGTGCCTGCTACGGATTTTTTTCTTCAATCTATTTAAAATTCGACTGGCTATTATGATAGCGCATCAAAGGCTGCACAAAATTTATACTTGCTGTTTCTTGTTAAACGTATCTTTCTAAGAATAATAATTTAAAACATGTTAGACCAGTATTGCTGAAAATCTTATACAAATAATCAATGTTAAATAATAATTAACAATAATAATAATACAAGTAGCCAAGTTTTCGAAATTTTCCTACGATCTTTGAGAAATATATAAAAAAAATTAAAATGTTGCATAAATACTCACAAATTCCGTGGCATTCTTGATTTTATCTATTAGACAGGGCCAGCAAATAAAACAAAGTACTTTGCAAACTGTCAAATCAAATGTATCTGTTGCTATAATCACAAAAGAGAGTGAAAACAGACAAATATATAACTAGCTGTTCCATATAAAAATCACAAATTGGTTAATATCTCTGAAACACAACGTTCAATTGTTTTATACGTTTTTATTTGAGACCACAAGAAAATGTCCTGAAGCTTAGGAATTTTTTTTGTAGATAGAATTATACATGCATTTTAATTGTCAGTGTTGCGGGAAACAACTACTCCGAGGACTATATGCCCCTACCGGCATTGAATTATACTCGCAACACCTAGTGCAACAGCTAGGGTCGGTCGTCATCAGTTTAACCCACCAAGCACAGACCGGTTTCGGACTTATTAGTCCTCATCAGTGTGTCATAGGTGGGACAACCGACGAACGAACCAGCTGTTTTGCGTCGTTCCCGCGTACAATGTATTTCCTTGTCGTGACGATACGACGCAAAAGAGCTGGTTCGTTCGTCGGTTGTTTCACCTAAGGACTAATAAGTCCGAAACCGGTCTGTGCCTGGTGGGTTAAACTGACGAACGACCCTAGCTGTTGCACTAGCTGTTGCGAGTATAATTCAATGCCAGTAGGGGCATATAGCCCTCGGAGTAGTTGTTTCTCGCAACACTGACAATTAAAACATTGTCTTCGCTCTCTGTGGGTGGCAGTCGTGCAAAAAGTACTTGTAATATAGCAGGTCGCTTCCTACTGTAGCTATTTGAATGGCACAGTTGGGAGTCAGCCCGACAAATGGAGCCATTTGCGCTCCCGCGTACATTGTACATGCATTATTTAATTAGTTATAAATATTCCGAAAAGAAAGAACTATACAAATCGTAATAAGTAAGTCATTAACACAGTACTATTTGTTAACAAAAATTAAACATATTTTTCAGATGCATGTGGCGGAGTGTATGACGTACCTAATGGAACAATCACGTCCCCTTCCTTCCCAGATTTCTATCCTCTTAATAAAAACTGCGTCTGGGAAATTGTTGCCTCGCCACAGTATAGGATTACCTTAAATTTTACTCATTTTGATCTGGAGGGCAACAACAATGCCCAACAACAACAGTGCGAATATGACAGAGTGGACGTTTATAGCAAACAAAAAGAAGGCAAACTTAAAAAGCACGGGTCTTATTGTGGATCAAAAGCTCCTGGGTTAATAACTTCTGAAGGAAACGTCATGAGAATTGTGTTTTACTCTGATACAAGCATTCAGAAAACAGGATTTTCGGCTGTATTTATAACAGGTATGTAATCTTTTGACAAAACAGTCTATACAAAATAACATTTTCATAATTGTGTGTTGAAACTAATTGAATAATAACAATTTTAATTTTTATAATTTCTTTTCAGATGTAGACGAGTGTGCTATAAATCACGGAGGCTGCCAACATGACTGTATGAACACCCTTGGATCGTACATCTGCACTTGCCATAATGGTTACACTTTGCACGAAAATGGACGAGACTGTAAGGAAGGAGGTTGTAAACATGAGATAACCGATCCCTATGGTCCATTAGGTAGTCCAAACTATCCCGATTATTACCCGGCACGAAAAGACTGCGTTTGGCATTTGACAACCACCCCCGGACACAGAATCAGAATATCGTTCCAAACATTCGAGCTGGAACCACATCAAGAGTGTTCATACGACCATCTTGATTTTTACGATGGGCCGTCACCAGAATCACCGTCGCTAGGAAGATTCTGTGGATCAAAACTTCCACATTCAATAATATCTTCAGGAAACCAGCTGTATATGACATTTAGGTCCGACGCCTCTGTTCAAAGAAGTGGTTTCTGGGCAACCCACTCCACTGTCTGTGGAGGAATGCTACAAGCCACGTTAGAAAAACAACATATTTATTCTCACGCAAAATTCGGAAGAGCCAGTTATGAAAATAGGGCGGATTGTGACTGGACCATAGAAGCTATGGTCGGATATAACGTTAAATTATCTTTTTTAACTTTTGATATTGAAGACGAGAAAGAGTGCGGGTACGACTACGTTGAGATCTTTAGCGGTTTAGATTCCAGTGGGCCTTCATATGGAAAATACTGTGGGACAAAGGTAACCTGTTAAATAATTTCAAATTAAAGTTACATTGTGGTTGCTATTCAATAAAATTTGTTTTAAGTTACGTTAAAGCTTCAACAAAAAATACTGGTCATTTCCCATATTTATACAACTTTGATTTTACGATTAATACATATAGATAGATACATCCAAGTCAAGAAAATATATATGTAGATATAAAGGGTGTTCTAATATTCACGCAAGAAGTAATTTTCACAGAAAACACAAAACAAGTTTTTAATTAAAAATTGTAAATTTTTTATTGATTCATAAGTTATGCAGTATATGCATGTATGGAATAACATGGCGTGGGTTGTCGTGGGCTTGTTGGCATAAACCTTAGACTTCAAAAAATAACAAAGAAAGTCCAACGGCATTATATCGCATAATCTGGGCGTCCAATCTGGTCACCAAAACGGGAAATTACAAGACCAGGAAATGACTCATGCAATAACTGAATTGTTTCTCGGGCTGTATGACATGTAGCACCGTCTGCGTCTTGCTGAAACCACATGTCGTCTACATTCATAGCTTGCAATTTAGGCATAAAGAACTGGATTATCAAGTCGTGATAGCGAGCACTATTAACTGTGGTCAAGCAACCAGTCGCATTTTCGAAGAAGAATTTATCCATGATGTCTCCATCCCAAAAATGGATTCATTTGTATCTCAACAATCACTTGTGGATTTTCTGAATCTAAAATGAGACAATTTTATCGATTAACGAGATGAAAATGAGCATCCACTTGTTTTCTCATAATCTATTCTCTTCGCCTTGCATGGTCTGTAGGCTTCAGTTTTTGAGTCAATTGAATTTTGTAAGCATTAAAATACAAATCTTTTGTGAGAATACACTGTAGAGAGCTTCTCGAAATGTCCAATTCTTCGTCACGGTGTCGAGTTGATGTTCCTGGACTCTCACCAACATTCTCACGCACTGCTTCGATGTTTTATGTTGAACGATCTGTTAAAGGACGGCTAGAATGTTTAAGATCACTAATTTTTCAATTAATTTCTTTACGTTGATGAAGATAAATCACTATTTCGACCGTACGAAAATTCCGAACTGCAGCTGCCAAACCTTCATTATTTAAAAAAAAAACAATGCAAACGCGTTGTTCTTTCCTGTAGCGCTGCAATTTTAATAAACCTAGACTCGCGCCATTATTTCATGGCTAGAAATTGGCCTCAATGATTTGGGATCGAGGGGGATTATCCCTCTTTATCCTGCCTCATCTCGTGTAGGCCTGGACAGCCTTCGTAGGTGGGCCCCATCCGTCGTCTACCCCGACCGCAAATGCGGCCGGTGTAGGCGCTTTGTGGGACCTCCTTTTGTCCTGGCTGGGCCCCGCCGGCTAGGGCCCTTTCTTCTGGCGCTCTTCTTGCTTCGCCGGCTCGTCTGTGTAAACCCCGGGGGTAGTGTCATGTTTATGTGTGGTATGGTTGGGTAGGGTAGTGCGGCTATGCAGCCTGGGATGCGCTTTGCTAAGGTGGCCCTTAGGCTAGCGCGGGAGGGGAGGGTTAAGGAGGGTATGGGGGGTGTGTATGTGTGTGTGTGTGTGTGTGTGTCGTTGTCTTCGTTTCTTGATCCTGGCTGTCTCTGAAACAGAAAAGGTTAGCGGGCAGGGGGGGGGTCATTGGGGTGGTCACCCAGGGTCAAAAAGTTGGTGTCTAGGTCTTTTGTGTTTGTCGGTCACGTCGGGTACGTAGTCAACGGCTTGCCTGAGGAGGGGATTGTCATGTCTAGCGGCTACGTCAAATCGTTTCTCCGCGTTTTGTCTTATTGTCTGTGTAGCGTTTGTGTATTGTAAGTCTCGTAATATGTCAGTGTTTCTTACGTACCAGGGCGCGTCGGTGGCCGTGCGGAGGGCTATGTTTTCCACAGCCTGTAATGACTTTAAGTGGCTTTTTGCCGCGTGACCCCACGCCGTGGAGGCGTAGGTTAGCTGCGGTTGAAGTACCACCTTGATAAGCGTTCGCTTATTCCTTAAACTGAGGGTGTTTCCACCTTTGAGTAAGGGATAGAGCCTAGCCCTGGTGGTCTTCGCTCGCGCCACCGTCTCCACGATGTGCGGTTTCCACGTGAGACGCTGGTCCATCGTCACGCCCAGGTATCGTGTTTGTCGATTCCAGGAGATAGGTTCCTGGGATAGTGTCAGTCTGTCGAGGTTTTGTGGGATTTTTCGTTTGGTAAAAAGGATAGCCGAACTTTTGTTGGGATTAATTTTGACTTTCCACCTGTTGCACCAGGTTTCAAGTTGGTCTAAGGAGTTTTGGAGGAGGGAGACGGAATATCTAGGATCTACGGATTGGGATGTGATTGTCAGGTCGTCGGCGTATAAGTATATGTTGGTGTTGGGGGGATGTGGGATGTCGGAGTTGTAAATGGTGTATAGGTGTGGGGACAGGACGGTGCCCTGGGGGACACCGGCCTCCATGGGACGGGTGGTGGAAAGGGAATCTTGGATTTGGATGCGGAATTTTCGGTGGTGTAGGTAGGATTTTATGAGTTTGGTAAAGGATATGGGATATTGGTTGGTGAGCATTTTCATCAGTAGGCCTTCATGCCAAACCGTATCGAAGGCCTTTGCGACGTCCAGGAAGACAGCACCAGTGTACTGTCCCCTGTTGAAGGCCGCCGTGATGTGCTCGGTAAGGCGAAGGATTTGGAGTTCAGTGGAGTGATTGGGTCGGAAGGCGAACTGCTCGTCTGGAATGACTTGCAGTTCTTGGGAGTGGGTTCTTAGACGGGTTAGGATAATTTTTTCTACCACTTTGCTCATAGCCGGGAGGAGGCTAATGGGCCGGTAGTTGGATGGGATGGTGTGATCTTTGTTGGGTTTTGGGATAAGGATTATGTTTGCTGTTTTCCAGCGGGTAGGGAAGTGTCTTAGTCTGAGTGTCGCGTTTAGTAGGGCCATGAGGCCCTTGTGTGGTAGTCGTTAAAGTGTCGTGTTATGTATACTGTCAGGTCCATAAACCTAGACTGTCAATTATCACGCTGTCTTTTTTTTTTCGTTGGCAACGCTTACCCCGCACAAATGGCGCAAAATTAAAATCTTGAGTGAATTTTAGAACCCCCGATATATTTTGTTTCCAAGATGACAACAGCAAAAAAAATTGTGACAATAGTTAAACAAACATACTGCATTTATGAGAATTAAAATATTCAGTTGTTTTGTGTTCGCAGCTACTGATATAATAAATATGCTTATATCAATTTCAATCTACTGGTTTTATATATACTGAAATTATTTTATTTTTCATTGCAGAAGCCATTCGACATAATATCAACCCACGAGGCATTACTGGTGAGATTCAGATCCGACGATACGCTAGTCAGCAAAGGATTTAGCCTGGTTTACGAAGCTGTAGAAATGTCCTTTAGCGAGGAAGAAATATGAATTCCTATAAAATTTCAGTTTGCAAGTCCGTACTTTAGTCAGTCGCCATTAGAGGGCATCGCGACCACGATGATACCCTTACCAGTGGTTTTTTGCTCAACATTTACGGATCGAAAACAATTAACTAGCACTAAGTGATATTTGACTTTGACTTATTAAATCAATAGTTTAAAGTCTATTCAACTCTTTTAACTTAGTATTTATTATAAACTTACCGTGTACTTAGCGAATATGATGTAGGAAAACGTATTTGATCGTAAACTGTAGAGTGAATGTATTTCTTAATTATGAAATCAAGTGCGACTTTAACAAACTTCTGATATATAGAAAACTTAAACGAAGTGCCCATATATGAGAAGTTTTACTAGATATTAACGAGTTTATGACGTTCGATTCTCTTAGTAGTTGGAAAAAAATATATAGGTAATAATAAAAGGATCTTAAAGAATAGTCTAGAATGCATCAGTAATTAATGTAAATGTGAATGAATGCGAAGTCGTTTTATCGTTGTAAACCGTTATATACTTCAAAATAATTAGTATACTAGCCGTAAAAATGTGAATTGTACAAATGTTTATTGAATAAATGTGTATTATATGTTTTGACGTGTACAAGTTAGCTAATAACGAATAATAATACAAAACTTTAGTAGTACTGCTTTTATTTTTCCTTTATGTAATCTATAAAAAATTTACGTTTAATAACTTTCTTCTGATAACATTTTCATACAATGCGCTTGTAGCCTTTTAATTTTATTAGGTGCCCAGATTTTTCATTTATTTCAAATTTATCTAAAGTGGGAACCCATAATCACAACCAATTCTTATTCACTTGATTACAGAAATAAAAATATGTCAAAGACAGTTTTCTGTAAGAAACATTTGGCCAATGCCTCCGAAAGTAATGTCGTCTTGTAAATTATTGTACCAAGACATTAAGTAACCACCTGGTACCTATTCTAGTATTTACTGGTGTGTGTAGTCTCGATATTCGCTGTGGAGGTTCTAGAGGTTGTCCATATATTGAACCTGTGTTATGTGATCTGATTCATATTAGCACAGGACACGATAGACTGTTTATACTGTTTATGTCTGCATTCTAGGTCCCCATGATAAAGCTCATTTTTGTTTAGTGTCCTAAAAGGAGATTCGTCATTTTAAGTAACTAATACCTATCTTAACTACAAGAGACCTTCAGTCTTTCTTCTCCATAATTGTTTAATTGAGTCTTCTCATGTTGGTGTCTTCGACTATCTCTTATTGCTGATCCATTCCTTGGTTGATTATACAAGATGTTCAGTTTCAATCAATTAAACTGAAATAAGCAATGAACATAGATAGTCAAACACTTAAACCAACCATTTTGTTTAGACTATGGGACCACCTAAAGTTATATAAACTAAAATTAATTGCATTATTTTTAAAAATATGAAACATCTGGTATTACATCAAATAAGCTATATTACTCTGTTCATGTCTCAGTATGTCAGACTTATTTTTTATTGGAAATCAGTCATTATTACATATTTGTCCATATAGGGTTCTACTTTGATAAACAATGTAATATGAGAAATAGCCTATTTTTAGAAATGATGTAATAATGTTAATTAATTTAACCTTGATCTTACTGCTCCCATTTGATGTCATATTATATCTATAACTAGTTCTATTACTCCAAAAGTTTGACATTAATTTTAATCCCATAGAAAAATATCTCCCAAGATTTTTTTAAAAGTATAAAACCAACTGTAACGTTAGTTATTTTTCATTTTAATCATTTAGGTAATTCCCATTCCTTACATAAAAAATGTTTTACTTAACAAGGTATTATACAGGGTGGTCCAGATTTTAATAGACAAACTTCGAGAAATTACTAAACAGCAAAAATTAACATCACTTTGCTCTATGAACATAGGTGTACAAAACCACCGTTTATGAGATACAGGGCGTTGAAATTAACAAAAATAAAACAATTTTTTTAAATATCTGGAAAACCACCATCAAAATTATCCAAATTTGGTACACTTTTTTTTTAATAATTCTCCTGGTTCCGTATTCATACAGTCCAAATTCAAAAACCAGTGGCGGAGAAACAAGGATATTGTTTCCCTATTTAAAGTAAAACTTCTACGCCACTGAATTAATTGGTAATATGAATACATTTTATAACGGTCTGAAAAAACATTATTTTATTTTTGTCGAAAAGTGAATGGTTTACGAGTTATGAAACATATTATCCAAGTAAACATCTTGCCACCTAGACTAAATTCCGATCTGATTTTAATTTTCTGGACAATAGCCTCTTTCAGTTAATGGAGGACATACCTTTGGACCAACGAATCGGGACCTGGTTTCAAATGGATGGGGCGCCAGCACATTCTGGCCAGGTAGTTCGTGAATGGCTGACAAACAACTACCAAAACAGATGGATTGTTCGGAATGGCCCCATACCTTGGCCACCTAAATCACCTGATCTCAATATTTTAGATTATTTTATTTGGGGGTAACCTAGAAAAATGACGTTTATGCCGTTCCTATAGCAAATAGAGACCAGCTAGTGCAAAGGCTAAATGAGGCCTGCACTAATTTGAAGCAAAATCCAGTTTCAATCAGAGCTGCTGTGAATTCTATTACCAAAAGATGCCAAATCTGCATTGAGTTTGGAGATAGACACTTCGAGCAATTGATTTAATTTATTTGTTTTTCATATAACTTTACTTGTTGTTCGCGTTACTTGAAAGTTGAACTCGACATGTTTGCTATGATAGTGAAAAATGTGTATCAAATTTGGATAAATTTGATGAAGCGGTTTTCCAGTTTTTTTGTTTTATTTTTGATCATTTCAACGCCCTGTATCTCATAAACGGTGGCTTTCTGTGCCTATGTTGATACAGCAAGGTGATATTAATTTTTGTTGTGTAGTACTTTGCCGAAGTTTGTCTATTAAAATCTGGACCACCCAAATTCGTTTTATTTTTCCATATTCAACGGTTTGTTTACTTGGATAATAATGGATAATATGTATGTCTCATAACTCGTAAACCATTCACTTTTTGACAAAAATAAAAGACTGTTTTTTGATCCGGAATGTTTCAGGCCGTTATAAAATGTATTCATATTACCAATTAATTCAGTGGCGTAGAAGTTTTACTTTAAATAAGGAAACGATATCCTTGTTTCTAAGCCACTGGTTTTTGAATTTGGACTGTGTGCATACAGAACTATGAGAAATATTTGAAAAAAAATGTGTACCAAATTTGGATAAATTGATGAAGTGGTTTTCCAGATATTTAAAAAAATTGATTTATTTTTGATAATTTCAAAGCCCTGTACCTCATAAACGGTGACTTTCTGCGCCTATGTTCATACAGCAAAGTGATGTTAATTTTTGCTGTTTAGTACTTTCCCAAAGTTTGTCTATTAAAATCTGGACCACCCTGTATATATCAAAGCAAGTGTTAACAAAGAGAAAAAGAACTAAAAATAAGTAAATATTGTAATCTAATAAATTTTGGCTTCTCTCGTATTCAAGAAATCAAATAGTAACAGTTACCTTATTTGATTTATTTTTTTATGTGTTAATTAATTTTATTATAAAGCAGAAAAATTAACTTTTCTTCTGAATCATATTTTTATAATTACTGAAATATTGTTGGCTACATTTGTTTATAAAAAAAATTAGAAGAATTGGAAGATCTAATAAAAAATGTTTATAGGTACCTACATACTTATATATTTTTAAAAGTAATTGAATCGAAGTCATAATTTTATCATATACCTGCTGGACAATTATTTTTAATGAAATAAATAATTTCTTTTGGTGGTTTTTTATGCATGTCTCACACACACATTTGTTTTGACTTTCCATTCATCTTGTTCCCTTTGTTCTCTAAATTAATACGGCGTCAGACACAACAGGCAGTGTCTTGCCCTGTTTCTTTCTGTTATGTTCTGAGTATTATGATTTAATGAGTTTTGTTTAATCTATGGACACAATTTATTGGATATTTATATTTTCTTTATAAGAAATTATTTTTCTATAAAGAAATACTTTTACCAAAAGAATATAATAAATGGAAAATTTATAAAACTATATTTCCGATAATAGAAAATACAATTTTCGTTTCTTAAGACGAAAATTAAACCGACAAATATATGTTTTATTTAATCAATATACTTATTCAACTGAATTTATGTGAATCTTCCAACGTTGCATTATATGCATTTAATGTCTCATTTTACTTCTTTATTTTGTAAATAACAAAATCAAAAAGAACAGTATAACAAGTAGTTACCTATGAATAAGGAATTTTAAAATATTAAAAACCCTAAGGTGTCGAAATTTTTTAACCCTGCTTTGATCATTAGTTCCTTTTGGAAAATACATATTTGATTTTATTTAAAGAGTTATTTTTCTTAGGTACCTACATCACAAATATCTAAATTTAGTTAAGCAATCTTCTATATTCTTCTACTTAAAATAAACCATAATATACCAAAAACATATTTCTGAATTATGGAGAACACCATTATCAATTAGTAGAACCGACAAGAAATTCTATTTTCCTTACAAATTATTTATTTCCGTTCTCTGAAAACCTTGGCAGTCAGTATGTTCTCAAAATATCTTTGTTAATATGCATTATTTTTTCAATTATTTGTCCACAATAATATGTAGATATATCTTTTCAAAAATATTTTTTACATTATATCGCACTGTAATTTTATTAAATCTCTTCAAACAGTTAATGTTTTTAAACAATTAACTGCGGGGCATAAATGCTTAACACACGATTAAGGACATGCGAGTCATTAATTTAATATATCATGTTAAATTTAGCCTTCAAAGAAAGAGGGCTCTTCGTGACCCAATTCCCATATAATATTCAAACAAAAAATATTCTAAAGCGCGGTAGACCAGAACAAAGCCAAATATGTAGTGGACAACTAATTCCAAAAGACGTATAAGTGTTCGCTGTACGCTTTTGTAATAAGTTATTAATAATTATTAGGTCATTTACTTAAAATATATTCTGAAAAGATCCTACAAATTACAAATGAAAAATTATTGGTTACCGTAGGTCCTATTTTTCATCGTCTCGTCACCTTCGAAGTATTGTCCGTGGGATTCTATATCAGAAATTTTTCCACGATTGGAAATACTCCTGAAAAGCTGTTGGCGTTAAGATGTTTATAAATATGGCGTTTCATTTTTTATTACTTTAGTATAGTTAAAATAATATTTTAATTAAAGTTTAATTTGGGGAAAGAGGAAGAAAACGCAAGCTGCAGGATCCGGCGAATAGAAAGGTGGGAGATAATGATAATGTTTTTTTTTGTTAAAATGGTCTCTGAATGAGTTGATCCACATACAAGTCGGTTGCGCCTGACATTTTCTCCCGTTTTAAAACATTCAATTGACAGTCTCATGGACTGAAACAAACTTCTTGAATGTCTTCGTTGCGTGACTGCTACTCCGCCTGCATACACCTCGTTCATGTTGCTGTTATAATATAATAAGAGTTATTTTAAAACAGGTGCTTCCTGCGAAGGCAAGCACTAGTTCTGCTGGAATCTCTCTAATGTCTAGAGGCAACAGAAATGCTGCCTTCAGGTATTTGTGTATTTTTACTATTAAGCAAACACCTAGAGGATATGTATAAAATCCTCATCGTCACGTCCGCATAACCAATTCTGTTGAGCTGCTTGTTAGGAGTCCTAATGCTGCTTCTGCCGAGCAAACTAATTTTCCGATCTGCTTCAGACCAGGAGCCTTCACCCTCGTTCATATCGAGTTTTTATAACAAAGAACGACATGATAATTATTTTCCATTTTCTTTATGTGGCAAGCATTGACCCCTAGGACTTCCCTTTCCCCCAAAATAAAACTCCAAATGAAAGAACGGCACTTGGAATATACTGAACAGATAAAAATATGACATGTTATAGACACATTAATGCTAGCAACAATTGAAGGGTGCTTCTAATCATAGTATAGAAACCCAAGGAATTAGTATAAAGTAATGGCGGAAAATAGGACTTTATTAATAAGAAGCCAATATTCCGAGCGTTTCAAGAAATGAATAAATTCTCTTACTACCGTACCATAGACCATGTAAAGACGAGAGAAAATGAATTCATTTATAACAAGTTTTAGTTGAATCTATTTTATTTTTACACGTGTGAGCATAAAAGTATGTAGAACTAAAATGGAAGCACTAAAGTATCTGCAAATAGGAAATCTAGTGTTGAAAACGGCTAAAACTGTCCTACGTTTTTTGATATGCTGTTTTGCTGTAATTTAGCCATTTCAGAAACAGAAAGGAAAAACAAAACATGCGCACTATAAGGGAAGAAGAATTATATTTTCTGTATATTCTTATAGATTTAGACAAGGTAAGTACAGAAGCCATTTGTCATTTATGGCTACTGTTGTCAATGTAAGAATGGTACGCTGTTGTGCGCACGTCATGACAGTTATTTGGATATTTAGGACATGGCCAATACCAAGAAACATTAAGACCATCCGCCGAAGAACTTCAATGTACCCTGGGTGGTACCCATCTATGGCAAAAATATTTTTTTGAAATATTTGAAAAATTCAGGATGAGTAGAACCAAACTGAGATCAGATTCGGTTTTGCGGAGCAAAATACATGGAAATACCAAGGTTTAGTCCGTTACACATGACTTTGTTCATTTGTGGGTAAGTGTAATTTTTGAATTTCAGTAGCTTTGAAAACCAATATCTTAGAAACCGTTCAATTTTGGGAGTTAGGTATGGCTATTGAATTTTTTATTTGCTAGACCAAGGACTCCAACTTCGTACAGTGTTCAAAATTGGACGTTATGAGCTCAAAGTATCATAAAACTTTAGCACCCTACTTTTATTGATCACATTCAACTGATCAACTAGTAAATAAAATTAAGTCTTCCTTGTGAAAAAAGAATATCTCTTCATCATGTATCGTTAATATATAACAAATTTACTTTTCTGCAAATGATGTTTTGTAGACAGACGTATATACAGAATAGTCTTGCAGTTCCTTGGTAGATATGGTTTTTATACATATAAATTCAATTCATAAAATGGATAATATTTATTTTATTTTTATTTTTACAGAACACCACGCGATAGTCAAAACTAATTAATAAGCGGGAAAACACAACTGATAAAAATTAGCCACATAAAAAATATAAATATATAAATATAGATGATTGTCATCATTGCTAATAAATAAAAATAAAAATCAGTAGGTACAGCATGCAAAATATTGTTACGAAAAATATGTACATTCTGCATCGGAAAATGATTATGAACCATTATGTACTATGAAAATTTAAAAAAAATCGTTCTATGGTTGGGAAGATAAAATAAAGACAAAGCCAAATGGCAGGGTGGAAAATATGGAGACTCAAATCTATTAACAAATTATCGTAGTCAATTAGTCCGATAATGTTAATGTTGTAACAAAAGTCAAATTTGTTTCAATACCTGTAAGTGCTAAAATATATTAAAAAAATATTTAAAATGGATAGTGATGATGTTCAGGTGTACTACGACAATGCCAGAACTAGTAGCAGCTGAAAAAATTGTGAATTTAAATTTACTACCAAATAAATTTAGGGAAAAGTACGAATTCACTTACGTACTGCCTTGAAAATGTTATGATTGCATACTTTTCTGATCTATCTACAAAGTTGAAGGCATCTACGTTATGGTCAAATTATTCCATATTGAGAGCAACACTTGGTACAAATGAAGACATTGATATATAAAAATATTTGGAATTACATGTTTTCCTGAAATGTCAAGGTGATAACTATAAACCAAAGAAGTCAAAAGTTTGGTCAAATAAACAACTTTTTATTACTAAAGCATTAGATAATATATACTTAATGAATAAGGTACGTTTAGATGTGAAAATTTTAAAATATCTGGATATTAGTTTTCCTTTTTAGGTTGCCTTAATATTTGGTGTTGCTGGTGCATGTCGCCGTGATGAACTATATCAATTAAATTTGAATGATATGGATGATTTAGGATCAAAGTTTTAATTAAAATACAGGATAATAAAACGAAAAAAACGAGAACATATTTGTGATAAATGAAACTATATGCCACTGTGTAGAAAATAATATGTTACATTCCGCTCAGAAAATTTTGAAAGTTGCCTCTTTTTCTTTAAATATTCTAATGGAATATAGGAATATAAATTATAGCAAAATTTTTAAATTTGCGAAATGCAGTTAATACTCTGGACATTGTTTCCGTCGACCGTCTGCGATCATTTTGGTTAATGCTGAGGCATCATATTTAATTGCATTAAAGAGACATGGGAGATGGAAACGTTGCCGAAGGATATACAGTACGCGCCTAAAGTATGGAAAATTCCTATGTCAAGCAAATATAATTCATTACTTAAGTTTTCTACCTAAATTATGTGCCACCCACCAACTTCTTGACAATACGCAAGTCTGTGTAGAAATTCTTCTTGCACATTACGAATTATTTCTGGGGTAATTCTATGTATTTCATCTATAATACAATTTTGGAGTTCTTCTAAATTATGTGGTCTATAGTAACGTACACTTTGGACTTTAAGTAGCCCCATAAGAAATAGTCCAGGGGTGTAAGAACTGGGGATCTCGCGGGCCATTCCGTCGGTCCTCGTCTGCCGATCCACCTCCTGGGAAAACAATTGTCCAGAAAATCTCGAACAGAGCGCGCATAGTGCAGAGGTGCACCTTCTTGCTGAAACCATATGGTGTCATCAGGAATATCAGGGTCATTATCGTTAGGAAAAATTACTGCAAGCGCTGGAACAAGGTCATTTTGTAAAAACTCTAAATATCTTTCTCCTGTAAGGGTTCCTTCAAAGAAGAAAGGCCCT